>NW_007730140.1:155925-157449 GCF_000696425.1 Galeopterus variegatus
TTCCTGTGTGTTTTTCTTGTGTGTGTATGCTTTTCAGTTCTTAATTTCTTTGATCTATCCTCAAACCCAGAGATTTTTTTTTTCTCAGCTGTGTTCAGTCTACCAAGTTGGTGAGAGTTTGGTGCCAATATTCTCAAGGACCACGGTTTGATCCCTATCCTGGCCAGTTGCCTGCCTGCCGTATATCTTTTTAAAATCTATATAATTATTTAAAGGATCTTCGCTCATAGAACTATGAATATGTTGGATATATTTCTGTACTTAGTCTGTTTTGTATATCATATATGATGAATTATATTGGTAGACTTCTTAATACTGAGCTTTCCTTTAATTGTGTAATAAAATTAGAAAATTTCTTTTTGTTCTTCACATTCTGTTTATTTTCCTCTATCTCATGTTTAAAGATAAAGTGCTTCTGCAGACTCTGTCCTTGTTCTTTTGTATTGTTTTGTTTTTACTTGGAATCTCTTAGGTTTGCTCACTCATTCTGATGGCTTCAGGTAACATTGAAGTTTTGATTTTTCCCTGCCTTGGACTGAATGTCCCCCCAAAACTTGGCCCCCACTGTAACAGTGTTAAGTTGGTGGGAAATCCTATTATGGTAATTGAGAGATGGGGCCTGAATGATGTGATTAGATTGTAGCACCATTCCATAATTAGTTAATAATGGTGGGCAAGGATGGGTTTCTGAGGGCTTTAAAAGAAGAACACATGAGAGGTTGGCCTCTCTCTGCCCTGCCGTTTTCTGCCATGTGATACCCCTGGGTCACAGTCATCTCCATCAAGGCCTTCACCAGCTATGTTCCCTGGACTTGTGACTCTCCAGCTTTTAAATCTGCAAGCAGTAAATTTCATTTTCCTACAAATCACCCAGTTCCAGGTATTTTGTTTAAGAAATGGAAATGGATTAATACATTTCCAAATCTTTATCTTCAGCTTAGATCTCTCTCTTGAACTCTGGAATCATGTATCCAATTGCTATTTGGACATTCCAACAGATATTTCAAGTATAACGTATTCAAGTCTGTTTTATTTTTGCCTGTTATATTTTTCTGTCATTCTTCAAACTACACTTTACTGTGTCAGTACCTAAGTAGCTGTAATTATATATAGAACCTAAGAGTAAAACACTATTTTATTTTCTGCACAGGAATTTAATACCACAGTGTCTTTCTACTTTTGTTTCTGTATTACTTTCCTGTTCTGTTTGCTTACTGCTCTGTTGTTTATTTTTTTATTTTTTCTTCTATCGGGTGGCCCATACAGGGATATGAACCTGTGACTTTAATGTTACCAGCTGCATGCTCTCCCAAGTAAACTAGCTAACCAACCTTGCTTTGTGTTCTAATACAGCTGGTCTTCCATCACCCTGTTTTCTCTGATGCTCTCAAAAGCTTTTTCCATTCTTCTGGTGGATGACTGTTAAATTGTGAATCTAGTATGTAACTGATTTGTAGTTACAAAACCACATTATTTACACCCTGTGTTTACAAAGTGCAGTGTTCACTCATGCAGACACAAGCG
>NW_007730140.1:158372-159566 GCF_000696425.1 Galeopterus variegatus
TTTGCTTACTGTTCTCTTGTTTATTTTTTTTTTTTTTCTTCTATCGGGTGGCCCATACAGGGATATGAACCTGTGACTTTAATGTTACCAGCTGCATGCTCTCCCAAGTAAACTAGCTAACCAACCTTGCTTTGTGTTCTAATGCAGCTGGTCTTCCGTCACCCTGTTTTCTCTGATGCTCTCAAAAGCTTTTTCCATTCTTCTGGTGGATGACTGTTAAATTGTGAATCTAGTATGTAACTGATTTGTAGTTACAAAACCACATTATTTACACCCTGTGTTTACAAAGTGCAGTGTTCACTCATGCAGACACAAGCGATCCTTTAAAATGTGCAAAGGAAATTTTGGAATGCCTTTGAATATGCTTTCAGTTTATAAGTAATTAAGAGACAGCAATTGTATATAATGTTTTACTGTTTGAAATAGACAAATATTTAAATGCAGGATCATTCCATAATGTGTTTCTTTAATTGTGTATTTTTTATCTCTGCTCATGAGCATTCATCTAGACATGGTGCCGTGTGTGGTTCCATTAACATAGGGTGTCTTCCTTTGCTCTTGTGACTGAAGTTTTGCTGTTGCCTCATATTCATGAGAACATGTAGTTCACGTGGAAGAGCTTAACATCTTTGGCATTTCAGTGAAGTGCAAACAGAATACAACGTAGAATTATATTTTGTCTTTCTTACCCCATTCTCTATTGAACTTGTCTCTAAATTTGTTTATCAAACACACTGGTTCAGGTTATACTTATGTCTTCATACCTGATTATAAACTTCTTGGAGAAGCAACATTTTATTCATACTTTTATCACTAGCAACAATGATGGTTCTTAACTATAAGATAAGGTTTGTAATCATATTTTTAGTAATTAATATATTATTGCAGTGACAGGATATTCCTGCTGGGTTTTTTTCCCCTCCACTATATGGAGTACAGAAAAGCAGCACCTTATTTAACACATAAGACACTCACACTTGCAGAAGAGTGAACTTTGAGATTCGTATTTTGTGACCCAGGGCTGGTTGCTTGAGTTGAGATCAATGTGCCATTACAGGAGTTGGTGTCATTTGAGGATGTGGCTGTGGACTTCACCTGGGAGGAGTGGCAGGAATTGAATGATGCTCAGAGGACTTTGTACAGGGATGTGATGCTGGAGACCTACAGCAGCCTGGTGTCTTTGGGTGAGTGAAA
>NW_007730140.1:159576-168831 GCF_000696425.1 Galeopterus variegatus
TTTCCTCTATCTCATGTTTAAAGATAAAGTGCTTCTGCAGACTCTGTCCTTGTTCTTTTGTATTGTTTTGTTTTTACTTGGAATCTCTTAGGTTTGCTCACTCATTCTGATGGCTTCAGGTAACATTGAAGTTTTGATTTTTCCCTGCCTTGGACTGAATGTCCCCCCAAAACTTGGCCCCCACTGTAACAGTGTTAAGTTGGTGGGAAATCCTATTATGGTAATTGAGAGATGGGGCCTGAATGATGTGATTAGATTGTAGCACCATTCCATAATTAGTTAATAATGGTGGGCAAGGATGGGTTTCTGAGGGCTTTAAAAGAAGAACACATGAGAGGTTGGCCTCTCTCTGCCCTGCCGTTTTCTGCCATGTGATACCCCTGGGTCACAGTCATCTCCATCAAGGCCTTCACCAGCTATGTTCCCTGGACTTGTGACTCTCCAGCTTTTAAATCTGCAAGCAGTAAATTTCATTTTCCTACAAATCACCCAGTTCCAGGTATTTTGTTTAAGAAATGGAAATGGATTAATACATTTCCAAATCTTTATCTTCAGCTTAGATCTCTCTCTTGAACTCTGGAATCATGTATCCAATTGCTATTTGGACATTCCAACAGATATTTCAAGTATAACGTATTCAAGTCTGTTTTATTTTTGCCTGTTATATTTTTCTGTCATTCTTCAAACTACACTTTACTGTGTCAGTACCTAAGTAGCTGTAATTATATATAGAACCTAAGAGTAAAACACTATTTTATTTTCTGCACAGGAATTTAATACCACAGTGTCTTTCTACTTTTGTTTCTGTATTACTTTCCTGTTCTGTTTGCTTACTGCTCTGTTGTTTATTTTTTTATTTTTTCTTCTATCGGGTGGCCCATACAGGGATATGAACCTGTGACTTTAATGTTACCAGCTGCATGCTCTCCCAAGTAAACTAGCTAACCAACCTTGCTTTGTGTTCTAATGCAGCTGGTCTTCCGTCACCCTGTTTTCTCTGATGCTCTCAAAAGCTTTTTCCATTCTTCTGGTGGATGACTGTTAAATTGTGAATCTAGTATGTAACTGATTTGTAGTTACAAAACCACATTATTTACACCCTGTGTTTACAAAGTGCAGTGTTCACTCTCATGCAGACACAAGCGATCCTTTAAAATGTGCAAAGGAAATTTTGGAATGCCTTTGAATATGCTTTCAGTTTATAAGTAATTAAGAGACAGCAATTGTATATAATGTTTTACTGTTTGAAATAGACAAATATTTAAATGCAGGATCATTCCATAATGTGTTTCTTTAATTGTGTATTTTTTATCTCTGCTCATGAGCATTCATCTAGACATGGTGCCGTGTGTGGTTCCATTAACATAGGGTGTCTTCCTTTGCTCTTGTGACTGAAGTTTTGCTGTTGCCTCATATTCATGAGAACATGTAGTTCACGTGGAAGAGCTTAACATCTTTGGCATTTCAGTGAAGTGCAAACAGAATACAACGTAGAATTATATTTTGTCTTTCTTACCCCATTCTCTATTGAACTTGTCTCTAAATTTGTTTATCAAACACACTGGTTCAGGTTATACTTATGTCTTCATACCTGATTATAAACTTCTTGGAGAAGCAACATTTTATTCATACTTTTATCACTAGCAACAATGATGGTTCTTAACTATAAGATAAGGTTTGTAATCATATTTTTAGTAATTAATATATTATTGCAGTGACAGGATATTCCTGCTGGGTTTTTTTCCCCTCCACTATATGGAGTACAGAAAAGCAGCACCTTATTTAACACATAAGACACTCACACTTGCAGAAGAGTGAACTTTGAGATTCGTATTTTGTGACCCAGGGCTGGTTGCTTGAGTTGAGATCAATGTGCCATTACAGGAGTTGGTGTCATTTGAGGATGTGGCTGTGGACTTCACCTGGGAGGAGTGGCAGGAATTGAATGATGCTCAGAGGACTTTGTACAGGGATGTGATGCTGGAGACCTACAGCAGCCTGGTGTCTTTGGGTGAGTGAAATGCTCCAGTAACATTCAGGAGAAACATTTTGTTATTTTTTTTATAAAAATAGTAACGGTTTATGGGGTCTTATGCTATTTGTTAAGATTACATTTCATGAAAAACATGTCATCCCCATCTAACAAAAGTTCCAAATTGGCCTATTTATTGTATAATTTCTGGAGCTGAGCTCTTGTCATTCTTCCAAGGATCTGGCTTTGCAGTTTTATAAAGTTGTATGTTACTTCCCATTAGCAGGGCACTGCATTAGTAAACCTGAGGTGATCCTCAAGTTGGAGAAAGGAGCAGAGCCATGGATGATAGAAGAAAACCCAAACCAGAGCCTCCCAGGTTAGTAAACACATCCTGGGCAAAAACAAGAATGAGTAAAAGCCAGCAGACCTTGGCTGTGTTCAGCTGGTTTGGGCAATTCTTCCACAGGTGCGTGAGCCAAGGCTGGTTCATTTTCTCACATCCAACACATGTATTATATAATTTCTTAGATAGACTCACACATATATATTTCCATATTTCATTTTGCTGTTTTTAAAAAACTCCAGTGCATAATACTACAGCTTTTGTGAGCCATGAATTACCAAGTGAGAGTGTGTGTTCCAGAGTTTGGGGAGGTAATACAGGTTGATTTTAGAAGGAGTCAAAAACAACTTTTTCAAAGATGGTGGGCACAGCCTTGGTTGCAGAACCAAATATTTTAGGAAAGGGGGTCTGGAGGGGTGGACTGAAGTATTCTGTATAGTAATGGTTTTGAGAAGCACAGGAATTTAGGTTAAATGAGTAGTTTGTGGGAGGCTCTGTTTAGGGTGGAAAAAAGGAGATTTTATTATTTGAAAAAATGGCCTATAGCCATTTTTTAGGGAAGAATAAAAAGTATAGGGACATACATACAAAAATCTTAACCTAAGTCATTTTACTCCATATGTGATGAAAAATTGGATCATTCTGCACCTGAAAGTAGCCAATGAAGGAAAACGTAGCCATATTCAAAGCAGAAGAATGAGAAAAAGAGCTGTAGGAGATAACCACTATTATAAAAATAAAATGAAGTAAAAACTGTAAACAAATGGAAGGTGATAAGTAATTTTTTGAAATCTACAGTCAGGGAGAAGGTAAAAATCAAATATTACATCATGGTTTAAAAAAAGAAAAAAGAATAAAGAAGCAAAGAACAATGTGACATAATGTTAGAAAGTATTTTAATACAACATAACATGTCAGAATGAGGAAAACTCATATACTCCTGAAACCAATATCCATTATTGATTTTTAAAAAATCTTTTATTACTAGGATTGGGAGAACATTCTCTACCTTTACGTGACCATGCAAAAAATATGCTTATGTGTGGTTCATGGATATGGGTTGTTTTTTTGTTTGTTTTTTTGTCATTTCAGATGTCCTGATAGTCAGTGACTTATTTGAGAGAAGCAAAGAAAGTCATGGTAGATACTTATGGCAAGGTGTGATCATCAGTGGCAACCAATCATCTGAGGAGAGAGTGGAGTTAGGAAAATCACTTAATTTGAGTCCAAAGCATATTTTAAATCTGGTTATAAATAATGGAAACTATTCAGGAGTGGGGCATGAGGAGTTTAACATATGTCAGAATGCACTTCTTCCAGAGACTGATATCATGCATGCTGGAGATAAACCTGATGAGCGTAATATATCCAAGAAATTACAGAGACATCATGAGCATCTTAGTCAACATCCCAAGATTCCAACTGGGGAACCTTTTGAATATAGTGGAAAAGGAAGATCCTCCAACACAGTGCCAATAATATTTACATGTAAGAAGGTTCATATGGGTGAGACCACCTGTAAATATAGTGAATATGGAAAAGCCTGTAATAAGTCAGCTGTCTTTGCCCAAGAGATAACTCAGGTAGAGAAAAAAACTTTTCAGTGTGATGTATGTGAGAAAATGTTCTATAAAAAGGCTAAACTTACTCAACACCAGATTGAGAAACATGATAAATACAGTGAATATCAGACATCTTTTATTAAGAAATCATACCTTATCTCATATCAGGAAACATCTACAGGGAAGCAGTTTTATCCATGTAATGAACGGGAGAAATTTTTGTATCAAAAGTCAGACTTTACTGTGCATCACAGAATTCCCATAGAGGAAATGTCCTATGGATTTATTAAGTGTGCCAAAAACTTTCATGAGAATTCACTTCTCAGCTGTCATCAGGCAATTCACACAAGTGAAAAATCTTGTGAATGTAATGGATGTAAAAAATCTTTCTACCATAATTCTACCCTTACTATATGTCAGAGAGTTGACGTGAGCAAGAATCCATGTGAATGTGAAGAAAGTCAGATTTTCTCCAATAAGTCTAAAGTCAAGAATCATGAGAGAATTCACATTGTTGAGAAACCTTTTGACTATAACACATGTGAAAAAGTCTTTCACCAGAAATCAAACTTCAGCAAGCATAAGAGAATTTATAAGGAATGTGAAAAAGTTTTCAACCAAAAGTCAAACTGGAAGAAACATCAGAGAATTCACACAGGTGAGAAACTATATGAATGTAAAGAATGTGGGAAAGCTTTTAACCGAAAGTGTGCCCTCAGCAGGCATCAGAGAATTCACACAGGTGAGAAACCATATGAATGTGTAGAATGTGGAAAAGCTTTTAACCAAAAGTCACACCTCAGCATTCATCAGAGAATTCACACAGGTGAGAAACCATATGAATGTGTAGAATGTGGAAAAGCTTTTTACCGAAAGTCACACCTCAGCATGCATCAGAGAATTCACACAGGTGAGAAATCATATGAATGTAAAGAATGTGGAAAAGCTTTTAACCAAAAGTCAACCCTCAGCAGGCATCAGAGAATTCACACAGGTGAGAAACCCTTTGAATGTAGAGAATGTGGAAAAGCTTTTAAACAAAAGCCACACCTTAGGAACCATCAGAGAAACCACACAGGTGAGAAACCATATGAATGTAGAGAATGTGAAGAAACTTTTAACCAAAAGTCAACTCTCAATATGCATCAGAGAATTCACACAGGTGACAAATCATATGAATGTAAAGAATGTGGAAAAGCTTTTTACCAAAAGTCAACCCTCGGCAGGCATCAGAGAATTCACACAGGTGAGAAACTATATGAATGTAAAGAATGTGGGAAAGCTTTTAACCGAAAGTGTGCCCTCAGCAGGCATCAGAGAATTCACACAGGTGAAAAGCCATATGAATGTAAAGAATGTGGAAAAGCTTTTAACCAAAAGTCAATCCTCAGCAAGCATCAGAGAATTCACACAGGTGAGAAACCATATGAATGTGAAGACTGTGGAGAAGTTTTTAACCAAAAGTCAACCCTCAGCAGGCATCAGAGAATTCACACAGGTGAGAAACCATATGAATGTGTAGAATGTGGAAAAGCTTTTAACCAAAGGTCACACCTCAGCATTCATCAGAGAATTCACACAGGTGAGAAACCATATGAATGTGAAGAATGTGGAAAAGCCTTTTACCAAAAGTCAACCCTCAGCAGGCAGCAGAGAATTCACACAGGTGAGAAACTGTATGAGTGTAAAGAATGTGGAGTAACTTTTAACCAAAAGTCAACCCTCTATATGCATCAGAGAATTCACACAGGTGAGAAATCATATGAATGTAAAGAATGTGGAAAAGCTTTTTACCAAAAGTCAGCCCTCAGCAGGCATCAGAGAATTCACACAGGTGAGAAACCATTTGAATGTAAAGAATGTGAAAAAGCTTTTAACCGAAAGTCACACCTCAGCAGGCATCAGACAGTTCACAGGTGAAAAGCCCTGTGAATGTAATGAAATGAGGAAAAAGTTTTTTTGTAGAGTCATAGCTTAGAAGATATCAGGATACTCACACAGGAAAAACTTTTGAATGTGATATGACAAACCTTTTCCTGGAACTCCTCACAGAAAGGAAAGAATTCACACAAAGGAAAATCTCAGTAAATGTAATTCATATGGGAAAAGATTTTGGCCGAAGTCATACCTCAAGATATCAGGGAACTTACTTCAAGAAGACCTATAAATATGAAATTGTCCTCAGGTATTGGAGGTTGTCTTGAGGATACCCTATTGATATAAAAATTTGCTGATGCTCTAGTCCCTTCTATACATGGTGTAGTGTTTGCTTATTACCAATTCACTTTCTGCCATGTACTTTACATCTTGTGTAGATTACTTATAATTCTGGAAGAAATGTGAGTATTATGTAAATAGTTGTTATTCTGTGTTGTTTTTCAGTTGTGGAATTATTTCATTTATTTAATGTTTTTATTTATTTCTCAGGATTTTTGATAAGTAGTTGGTTGAATCACCAGATGTGTACCATCAGATATGTAAGGAGGGCTGTAATTGTGAAAACATTTTTTCTCCAAAGTTTCAAGGCTAGCTATGTTTAGAGCATTGTTGCTTATAGCATTGTGCTCATAACACAAAGGATCCCTATACCAGCCACTCACCATAAAATAAAAGTAAAAAAGGAATCACATCATAGCAGGCAGTAGAGAATTTACACAGGGAAGAAATTTTGTATGGATTAGGCTCAGCTTTTTAAATAAAACCACTCTTTTCTCTCTTATTTGTAGCCTGCAATCTGAGCATTCCATGATTGGGTGGATGACCATGTAATTTAACTCTTTTGGGGAATGTAGATATGTGATGAACATTACTTCCAGTTCAGGCACCACAATAAAAAAAAAGTTTCCGTGTAGTTCCTGATTTCTCATTTTCTCTGGGACTGAATGAAGATGACTCGGGTGTAATTGTGGGCCAGAGGTGGGAGAAATCCACCCTAATTTAAAACAGAAGGAATTAAACCAGAGATAGTCTCACCACTATCCCAAAGCCTCCATTAACACATTATATAAGAAATTATTTTCTTGTTGAGCCATTGTATGTGTGCTCTGTTTGCATTACAGCATAACCAGCCCACTCCAGCTAATGATTTTATAAACTTTCTGAGAGACGTTACCAGTCCCTGTAAATGGGAAGAGAATCCTGTGTTTTCACCTGTTATACCCAAATCAATCTGTGGGAAAATCAAATTATGGGGAGAAACAATGCAATAAATGTGGAATATCTATCAGGGTCTCTCATTGAACAGTGAAAATAAAGTTAAATATCTTTCTGAATCTCTTTAATATGTCAAAGCTTTCAAGAAAACTTTCAACACTTTCTGTCAGAATTTGAAATGAAGAGAAAACTATCAATCTATGTAACAAATGTAAATTTTCAAATGGAAATGATAAATGGAGTACTAAAAATATTTTTAACATTTTGAATGTTACCAATATTCAAATATGACTGGTGACACTGCCTGCCAGGGGTCATTTGGCTTTGTCTGAAGACATTTTTGGTTGTCATAACTGAAGGTTGGGAAGTGCTACTCCATTGAGTGGGAAGACTGACGTTTCTAAACAGCCTGCAATGCACAAAAAAGCCTCCTCACATATGCAACATTTATGAATAAAAATGTTCTTTGTTAAAAATTTATCTTAATGAAACCCAGTGTAACTGTGGGTAGATAATAGATACACTTAGTGTAATAGTTTGATTTGACTTACTTCAGGACTTTTGACATTAACTGCCACTCTAACTTCAGTATATTTTGTTAAATATATTGTCTAAAAGACTGCACTATATAGATTTGCTCTTACTCTCCTATTTTAGGTAAATTTGTATGACCAGTATTACAAAACTAAGTAAGGGTAATTTTGTGTAATGTTTGAAGCTAATACAGAGCCAGTCAGTGGGTTGAATAGAAACATTTGTATGGGAATGCACAAGTCAGGCACATTTAAACAACTTGTCTGAACTCATTTAAACAGCTGTAAACAGGAGTTTTTAAAATTCTATTCAGTAAAAATCAGTGTCTGGAAGGAATACTTATCCTTTATTCCTATTCCTCATTTTTTAAAGGGGACAAATCACAGGTATGAGTGTACTACATGCTGTATACCTGAAAAATCTCGTGTTTCTATTTGCAGTGGTGGAGTGCTATTTTGTATCTTGCCACTTACGCGTAAATCCTGGCTCCACTTGTGTATTGCCTTGCGCTTGGCTCTGCTTGTGTATAGGCTTCCAAACCTAGAGATGGCCCCAGAGCCTGTTTTTACCTAAGAAGCCTTCTAGATTCTGTGGTGACTCCCTGTCTGCCCTCAGAGCCCTTGGGGTGGGGTAGACCCAGGCCCAAATGATGGGTATGAGCAAGTAAGACAAAAAGGTGTCTGTCATAGAACCTGTGGGGTGTGGTTGGAGGCAGAGGTTATGGGGTCCTTTTGGGCAGGGAAGTCATTTCCATCTGCCACAATTCTGTCACCAAATCTCTGGCAACAGTGGGCAGAGAGTACAGCACCATCATTTATTTCTCATTTTTTACTCTAATTTTTATTTTCTTTCCGTTTTGGGACGTTTAATTTTCCCCTTTTATCTAGGTTTTTGGTTGGAAGGTTTGATTTCAGATCTTTCTGAAATGTATATATTTACAAATATAAATTTTACTCTAAGCCCTTTTTTACTTTTGGTATGATGTGTTGCTGTTTCCAGTCTCAAAATATTTCAAATTTTAGTGACATTTTTATGGCTCACTGGGAGTTTGGGAGTTTGATGTTTAATTTCCATATAATTGTGGACTATTGAAATATTCAGGTAATAATGTTCTCTTTAAATCTGTTGTGGTCAGAGAACATACATTGATTTCAGTCCTCAAATTTATTGAACATATCTTATGGCCTCGCAAATGGTCTTCTCTGGAGTATGTTCCATGGGCTTGAATAGATTGGGTATTCTGTTGTTGGGTGTTGTGTCTATATATGCATATCTGTAAGTTCAAGTTGATTTATAATGTTGCCCAAGACTTTTTTACCCTTGTCAGTCTTTTTCTTAGTTCTATCAGTTATCAAATGTTGCACTCGACATCTCTGAATATTTACATAGAACAGTCTATTTCACCCTTAATTTCTTCTCTAATTATTTTTATTTGATGTTGGGCTTATTTGTTTGGTGTATGTATACCTATAATTGCTATGGTGTCCTTCCTGACACTTTTGTTATAAATGACCCTCTTTATTCCTAGTAGCATTTTTGTTTTAATTTTTTTGTCTGATATTAGTACAGCCAGCCCGTGTATCTGTGTTATGGTTCTGTTTACATTGTACATCTTTTCCTGCTCTTTCAACCTGTTGATATCTTTGAATTTAATGTGTTTCTCTTGTGCTCAATATATAGGGTTTTTT
>NW_007730140.1:169285-176784 GCF_000696425.1 Galeopterus variegatus
ATCTGTTGGCCATTTCAAGTCTTCTTTGGAGAAATGTCTATTCAGGTTTTTGTTCACTTTTTGAGGAGGGTTATTTATTTATTTATTCTTATTGAGTATTTTTAGTTTCATGTAAGCTTTAGATTTAGCCCATGTGAGATGTATGGCTTGCAAATATTTTTCCTGAATCTGTAGGTTGTCTTCTCACTTTGATATTTGTTTTATTTTCTGTGTAGAAGCTTTTCAGTTTGATGGTATAAATTTCTTCTAACCATGAGATTAGCTAAATTGAAGTTTTTACATGTGATGTCTATACTCTATTCAGTGTCTTCTCTAATTTCCACTGGATATAAAATTATTTCAGCTGTGTTTGAACATTTCACCTATAACACAGGTGTAGTTAACCCCATATCATAGTTAGAAAAATGAGAGGTTGAGATTTAGGTTTGTTGCTTGAGGTCTCAGACTGGCTGTAAAACTTTTCCACCATGCTATCTTCTTCCATTCTTCTGTGGAAAGCATGCTCACCAGTCTAGAAGCCTGGGTGTGCCTTTCTCTTCAACCCCACCATGTTGCTGGCTTACCTGGTGTGGGAGCCTGTCAAGAGAAGGGATGTCTTTCTTCTTAAATCCATGTGTTTGGACACAGGAGATGCACACCTTGACATCAGTCATTGACTTTAAATGGGTTAATGTATATCAGTGAATTTGAAACCTGCTCCACCACCTGTGTTTGGTGCAACAGGGGCTCTAGGCCCACTTTTGCCATGTCTGCTACAGGTGTTGGTGGTGCTGAATGGTATGCTCCAGAAGCTCCTTGGCCTCATTCTCTTGGAATAGCTGCCTGTGGCCTGATGGCAAGGGGTAAGTACCTTTTTCTCATTCTGCCCTCTCTGTCTATAACTATACATCTTACTCCATCATTGCTGCCTCCTGGCTGTGAAGTTAGAGCCCCTCAGTGATGGTGGACAGTCCCCTGTCCCACACAGGGAGCACAGCTGCATCTTCAATGCCTTCATATTTGCATCCACCAGTTTCTATGTAGAGAAAGTGGCAGATGAGCAGGTGAGGGCAGGTGAGGTTGGGTAAGATCCACTTGCCCCCTGGCCCACCTCCACTGAGCAGCTGCAATTTGCAAATAAACCACCTCCCAGTTTCCTCCATGCCTCAGAGAAGATTGCCTGGACATGCTCATTTATTCACTAATTCCATGTTCCACCACCTGTACAGACTACTTTTGTACCCTCATATACAGTTAAATTTTGTCAGTACTTGTGTACCCTCATATACAGTTAAATTTTGTCATGTACTTTCAACTCCCATCCCCTCTCCCACCTACTCAAAGTGAATGTTGCCAAGTTGGACCCCAGAAATGTGCAATGGGTCATTCTTCTTAAAACATTCCTTTTTCTCCCTAATATTTATGTATATATAATATACATATGTATAAGTACATAGATATACACACACAAAGAAACATTTCAAGATATTAAAATGTTCCTTGTTCTCCCTAATATATATTATATATATATTCACAAAGAAACAATTTGAAGGTATTTTTCTCTACTGTATTTTCCTTAGGTTAATAGAAGAAATGTACATTAACAATAAATGGCATATATGACAAGCCCAAAGGCAGGACCATCTTCAGTGGTGAAAAGTTATAACTTTTCCATCCAATACAGATGGGGAAGAAATTTCTAACCAGAGATATTGGGCAAGTAAAAGAAATGAAAGGCAAACAAATACAAAAAAAAAAAAAATTCATGATCTTCCACACAGAAAAATGTAATGACTTTACCAAAAAACAAGCCAACAAACAAAAAAAACCTTTTAGAACTCAAAGACAAATTTAGTGTAGTTTCAGAATAGAAAACGAACTTAGAAAAACCAGTATCATGTTTATACACTAACAACTATCTGAAGCAGAAATTAGTGACAATCCCAATTACAGTAACATATAAGAAATTTAGCAGTGAATACACTGAAGGATGTGAACAATGTGTACACTGAAATTTATAAAGCATTGATGAAAAAATTTTAAATGACAAAAATAGTGGAAAGATATCCTATGTTCATGGATTGGAGTATTTAGTATTAAATTGTTTATACTGCCCAAAGCAATCTACATATTCAATGCAATGTCAACGAAAATTTCAATGTTATTCTTTACACAATTACAAATTAAAATCTAAAATATTTGTAGAATCAAAAAAGACCACAGACAGCAGATTTAAGTTGAGCAAAAATAAGCTGGAGTTGTCATGCTACCTAATTTCAAAATATATTGCAGATTTTAGTAATGAAAACAGCATGTTACTGGCATAAAAACTGACTCATAAGCCATTGAAATAGCATAAAAACTGACTCATAAGCCATTTCAAAATATATTGCAGATTTTAGTAATGAAAACAGCATGTTACTGGCATAAAAACTGACTCATAAGCCATTGAAATAGGATAAATAGCCCATAGATATACCCACACATCTACAGCCAACTGATTGTTAACAGAAATACCAAGAATGCACCAAGGGGAAAGGACAGTCTGTTTAGTAAATGATGTGATAGATACCTGTCCCCATGGAGAAAAAAAGAATGACTCTGATCTCAACCACTGTACAAGAAGCAATTCAAAATAAATTAAGGACCTAACTGTGAGGTTCTAAAATTCTAAAATTTGAAAACTACTAGCAGAAACACTAGTGGTAGTGGTTCATGATATTGGTCTGAGCAATGATTTTTAGATATTACTCCAAAAGCACAGACAGTTAAAGCAAAAATAGACCAATAAGATTGCATACATCTGAGAAGTTCCTGTGTGGGAAAACAAACAAAACTATCATAAGAGAATTTGTGGCTTTCACAGAAACTATTTGCAAATCATACATTTGATAATGGCATAATATCCAAAATATATAAGGAATTCAAACCATTCAATAACAAAAACCCTATTAAAAATTGCCAATAATTCTTGATAGTTTTCAAAGGAAGATAATCAAATCACATTAGAAGTACAGAATAGAATGAAAGTTACCATAGGCTGAGGGGCAGGATGGAAATGATGGGAAAAGGGAACATGTTGGTCAAAGGGTACAAACTATCAGGCAGAATGAAATATTTCTGGTGATGTATTACACCGCATGATGAATATACTTCATTAAAATTTGTTGAATATTTCAAAGTTGTTTTATTTTATTTTATTTTATTTTTCCTTTTTGTCTTTTTTACTGACCGGTAATGGGATCGCAACCCTCGGTGTCGCACCCATACTGGGGACCGGCAACGGGATCGCAACCCTTGGTGTTGCGCCCGCGCCACGCTCAGCCAGTGAGTGGGAACTGGTCTCCACGTGGGATCCGAACCCTCAGCGGGAGCGCCGCCGTGCTCCCAAGCGGCGCACTCTCCAGTGCGCCACCAGGCCGGCCCTCAAAGTTGTTTTATAAAGTCTATTTTAAATGTCTTACCTGGGGCTGACCCTGTGGCTCACTCGGGAGAATTTGGCGCTGGGAGCACAGCGGTGCTCCCGCCACGGGTTCGGATCCTATATAGGGATGGCTGGTGCGCTCACTGGCTGAGCACGGTGTGGGCGACACCAAGCCAAGGGTTATGATCCCCTTACTAGTCACAAAAAAAAAGTCTTACCTGAAAAATGATATGTACGTGAGGTGGTAGATATGTTAATGACTCTGATTTGCTCACTCCACAATATAAACACATGGAAACATCACACTGTACCCCATCACTGTATTTGGAACCTGGTGTTCCAAGAATGGCCCACTCAATCTAGATGAAGTGGATGGCCACTAAGAGTTAAGCTGAATGTGAATCCAATCAGATTCAGATAGGCATTTGTGGATGTGCAAAGGAATCTGACATTGATTTTTAAATAAAACTAAGAATCAACATAAAAGAGATAATGGAAAAGATAAGATTTAGGGGCCAACCCATGCCTCACTTGGGAGTGTGATGCTGACAACAGCAAGTCAAGCATTAAGATGCCCTCACCAGTTGTCTTTCTAAAAAAGAAGAAAAAAAAGATTTACTGCACAATATATTAGAAGGAATGGAAAACTAGTATAACATTAGACATTATCACATGTATGCACAAGTATCTGCACATATTTCAGTGAAAAAAAGTTGAGATGTAGGCCTGATAATTTCAGTCAATTTAGGACTGAAATACAAATAGGAGTGACCCATATCCACAGACTGTAAGCAAAAGAAAACACAACAAAATTTTTAAAATGCATAAATATACTTGTTCAATAGCAATCACAGGAGAATGTAGTGAGGTCCTCAAAACTGTCCAGCCTGTCTGGACTTGACACTCTCTTCATAGCAGAACTCAAATTGAAGCTTGATCCCCTTTGTATCAGTGTTAAGAAGGTGGAAAATTCAACTATGGTCTTTGAAAAATGGGGATTTTGCAACATAATTAGATAGTGAGGGCTGTGCCACCATAAATGGATTAATTGATTCATGGAGTAATGAGTTAATGATTTAAGGGTTATTGGTAAGTAGACAAGTGGCTTTATAAACAGAAAAAGCATGTGGACATGGTTTTCCCACTTTTTGCCATGTGATACCCTGCATCACACCTGGACTCTGCAGAAAGCCCCCAAAGGAAGAAGACCCTCAGCAGATGCACCCCCATGACCTTAGCGATAGCTTCCAGAACTGTTAGAAATAAATTTTGATTCTTAACTTGTTACCCAGCTTTAGGGATATTTTTCAATAAAGGACAGAATATAAACTTACACAGTATGGAAAAAATGTGCATGTATGAGAGTGGAGGAAAAGAGAGCAACTGAGAAGATGGAGAGTGAATAGCAAAAATAAAGTCTGAGAATAGAAAGGTAGGAACCAGATTTTGATAAATATAGAAAAATCCAGGAATAATAAAGGTATATGCAAGGGATCCAGCCTTGGAGATTCCATAATGCTTGTGTGGTGCAGTCAGATCAGCTGTCCTTGGGTCTAGGACCTGAGGGAAAAATTGATTAAAACCTGAACATGAGGACTTCTGGTCAAGATGGGGGTATAGACGGTCCCTAGCATCACTCTTTCCCACAAATCAACTGTTTTAAACTAGAAAAACAACAACAAGTGCATATGGAATGGGGAGACGTCCAGTGGGGGAGGCAGAAGCTCTGCAGAGACCACATGCCCTGCAGGGCCACCGTCGCATGATCCAGAAGATAGGCTTCACTGCTGCCACCCAGCTCCATTCCCAGCCCAACCCAGTGTGCACAGAGTGGGGAGATGTCTGGCAATGGAGGCGGATGCTCAGCAGAAACCACACACCCTGTGGGGCCACCACTGCATGATCCAGCAGCCCAGCCTAGTGCGCTCAGAGAAGGGAGATGTCTGGCAGGGAAGGTGGGAACTCCACGGGGACCACACTGCTGCTGCATGATCCAGCAGCCCAGCGCAATGCATACGGAGCACAGAGACGTCCAGCAAGGGAGATAGAAGCTCCGTAGAGTCCACACCCCCTGTGCAGGGGCCGCCGCCATGTGATCCAGCAGCAGGTAGGCTTCACTGCTGCCACCCAGCTCCATTCCCAGCCCAACCCCGTGTGCACAGAGTGGGGAGATGTCTGGCAGGGAAGGTGGGAACTCCACGGGGACCACACTGCTGCCGCATGATCCAGCAGCCCAGCGCAATGCATACGGAGCACAGAGACGTCCAGCAAGGGAGATAGAAGCTCCGTAGAGTCCACACACCCTGTGCAGGGGCCGCCGCCATGTGATCCAGCAGCAGGTAGGCTTCACTGCCACCACCAGGCTCCATCCTAAGCCTGGCCTAGCGTGCACAGAGCAGGGAGACATCCTGTAGGGGAAGGGGAAGCTCTGCAGAGACCACACGCTCTGCAGTGCCTCGGTGCATCCCAGCAGCCCAGGCCAGAGCACACAGAACAGGGAGAAGTCCAGCATGGGAGGTGGAAGCTCAGCAGAGACCACAAACACTGCGGTACCACCCCATGATCCAGCAGCCTGGCAGAGTCCAAGCTGACCAGGGAGGTGGCTCCCCGGAGGGGCCCAAGACCCCGAGGCAACCATACACAAAAGGCACTAGTGGCCAACTGAGCAGTCACTGAGGTAGCCATACCAAATTGGCAACCACAGCAACATCTTAGTCAATAGTGTCAAAACTGTGGACTGTGAAACCCTCTGCCATAATGAATAAACATAAAAAAAAAAGATACCAGAAATAGAAAATATCAGGAAAGTACACCACCAAAAGATAATAAATCTCATGCTCTAGATCCTATAGAACAAGAAGCCCTTGAAATGACTGACAAGGAATTTCGAGTGATAATTCTAAGAAAACTGAATGAGATACAACAAAACTCAGCTAGACGTCATGATGAAACGGGAAAAGTATACAGGACCTGAAAGAGGAAATGTACAAGGAAGTCAATGTCCTGAAAAAAATGTAGCAGAACTTGCCAAACTGAAGAAGTTATTCAGCGAGATAAAAAACACAATGGAGAGTATAACCAGCAGGCTTGTGGAAGTTGAAGAGAGAACCTCTGAACTTGAAGATGGGCTGTTTGAAATAACACAAGCAGACAAAAAAAAGAGAGAGAGAGAGAGAGAGAAAAGAAAAGAAAAAAGAATCAAAGGCATTGAAGAAAATCTGAGAGAGATATCAGACAACCTTAAGCGCTCAATTATCTGAGTCATGGGTATTCCAGAAGGGGAGGAAAAAGGAGATTGCATTGAAAACATATTCAAAAAAATAGTGGCAGAAAACTTCCCAGGTATAGGAAAAATCACAGAGCTTCAGATCCAGGAAGCTCAATGATCTCTAAATGTATTCAATCCAAAAGGGTCTTCTCCAAGACATGTTATAGTCAAATTGGCAAAACTCAAAGACAAAGAGAGAATCTTAACAGCTGCAAGAGAGAAGCATCAAATCTCCTATAAAGGAGCCCCAATCAGGCTAACATCAGACTTTTTATCACAAACCCTAAAAGCCAGAAAGGAATGGGATGATATATTCAAAATACTAAAAGTCAGATATTGCCAGCCAGGAATACTCTACCCTGCAAGGCTGTCCTTCCGAAATGAAGAGCAAATAGTATATTTCTCAGACAAACAAAAACTGCAGTATTTCACCACCACACAACCACCCTTACAAGAAATTCTCAACGGAGTACTGGGTTTGGTTCCTGAAAAATAACTACCACTACCATAAAAACCCAAGAAAAATCAAAACCCACTAGTATAATAAAAATGGCATTCATGAAGAGAAAACAAACAAACAAAAAGGCTATCTACAACCTAAGGAACCAACAAACACAGAAAACAAACAGTAAATCAGAAAGCAAGGAACAAAAGACACCTAAGGCAACCAAACAATAATCAATAAAATGCAAGGAATAAGTAAACACTTTTCAATAACAACTCTTAGTGTAAAATACTCTTAGTCTTAAATATCCCCAATCAAAAGACACAGACTGCTGACTGGATTCAAAAGGAGGACCCAACTATATGTGCCTTCAAAAGACCCAC
>NW_007730140.1:178317-187073 GCF_000696425.1 Galeopterus variegatus
ATATCCTTGATGAATATAGATGCAAAAATCCTCACTAAAATACTAGCAAACAGAATACAGCAACACATACATAAAATTATTCACCATGTTCAAGTGGGATTCATTCCCTGGATGCAAGGTTGGTTCAACATATGCAAATCAATAAGTGTGATACACCATATTAATAAAATCAAACACAAGGACCATATGATCATCTCTATAGTTGATGAAAAAGCATTTGATAAAATTCAGCACTCATTCATAACAATGACCCTCTATAAGTTAGGTATAGATGGAAAGTATCTCAACATAATTAAAGGCATATATGATAAACCCACTGCCAATATCATCCTGAATGGGGAAAAGCTGAAAGCTTTTCCTATAAGAACAGGAACTAGACAAGGATGCCCACTCTCACCACTCCTATTCAACATAGTGAAAGAAGTACTAGCCAGAGCAATCAGAGAAGAGAAGGAAATAAAGGGCATCCAGATTGGAAAAGAGGAAGTCAAACTGTTCCTGTTTGCAGATGACATGATCCTATATATCGAACAGCCTAAAGCCTCTACAAAACAACTCTTGGAGTTGATAAATGATTTCAGCACAGTACAGAAATCAACCCACACTCTTACCACCATCTGATCTTTGATAAAGGCACCAAGCCTATGCACTGGGGAAGAGACTGCCTCTAGCAAATGGTGCTGGGATAACTGGATATCAATATGCAGGAGAATGAAACTAGACCCATACCTCTCACCATATACTAAAATCAACTCAAAATAGATTAAGGATTTAAATATACACCCTGAAACAATAAAACTTCTTAAAGAAAACATAGGAGAAACACTTCAGCATATAGGACTGGACACAGACTTCATGAATACAACCCCAAAAGCATGGAAAACCAAAGAAAAAATAAACAAATGGGATTATATCAAACTAAACAGCTTCTGCACAGCAAAAGAAACAATTGATAGAGTTACAAGACAACCAACAGAGCAGGAGAAAATATTTGCAAAATATACATCCAACAAAGGATTAATATCCAGAATATACAAGGAACTCAAAACAAGCAACCCAATTAGAAAATGGGCAAAAGAGCTAAGTAGGCATTTCTCTAAGGAAGATATACAAATGGCCAACAGACATATGAAAAAATGCTCATCATCACTTAGCATCCGGGAAATGCAAATCAAAACAACACTGAGATGCCATCTCACCCCAGTTAGGATGGCTAAAATCCAAAAGACTCTGAATGATAAATGCTGGCGAGGTTGCGGAGAAAAAGGAACTCTCATACATTGTTGGTGGGACTGCAAAATGGTGCAGCCTCTATGGAAAATGGTATGGATGTTCCTCAAACAATTGCAGATAGATCTACCATATGACCCAGCTATCCCACTGCTGGGAATATACCCAGAGGAATGGAAATCATCAAGTCAAAAGTATATCTGTTCCCCAATGTTCATCGCAGCACTCTTTAGAATAGCCAAGAGTTAGAACCAGCCCACATGTCCATCATCGGATGAGTGGATACGGAAAATGTGATATATCTACACAATGGGATACTACTCAGCTATAAAAACGAATGAAATACTGCCATTTGCAACAACATGGATGGACCTTGAGAAAATTATATTAAGTGAAACAAGTCAGGCACAGAAAGAGAAATACCACATGTTCTCACTTATTGGTGGGAGCTAAAAATAAATAAATAAATACACAAAAAAAAAAACGGGGGAGGGGAGAAGACATAAGAACTAAAATTCCTTGAAGTTGATAGGACAAGCAAACAGAAAGGACATTGTTTGGTGGGAGGGAGGAGAGGGAGGAGGGAGGGAGGTTTCGGCAATGGGCCACAATAATCAACCACATTGTATATCGACAAAATAAAATTAAAAAAATAAAAAAAGCTGAACCTGACCAGCATCCACTGGGCTTTACACTTCCAAGCTTTCCTGCCCAGTGTGTGATGACTAACCTCGGAGGCTCTGGCTTTGAGATTCTTTAGCCATCCATTGCTCTCCTCCTTGCTCCAACTTGAAGGTCACATCAGGTTTTCTAATGCAGTGCCCTGTTAATGAAAAATCATGTAGAATTCTGCAAAATTCCTAAGTCAGATCCTTGTGTGAGATAATCTCAGCTTCAGAAGCTGTGCAATGAAGAGGCTAATTTGAAACTTTTATTAGAGAGGGGTGACTATATCATAGTTTTCATGAATTACAATATTTCGTTATAGTATTAAACTTTGTAAATGATTCCTGTAATTACCAATGGAAAAAAAAATGACAGCTGGGATTTACTAAGGAGCTTTCTTCACCCACAACCCCAAGCTGCTGTGTATCTCCATCATCACATCCCTCTACAGGGTCCTCCTAGCATACTCCAGATCTTGGCACCCTTCTCAGGTGAAGTCCACAGCCACATTCTTAAGTGATACAAATGCCTTTAACTGCACGTTTTTTTCATGACTCATGTCACCAACCTTGGATTACAAAACAGGAATCTGAATGTTCAAACTTTTGTGTGTATGTATGTGTGTCGTATATGTCTCTTATATAAAGTGGAGCTCCTTTATACACCATAGGGTGGGAGAGAGAAAAACCACAATATAAAAATCCAGCCATTGTAATAATTTATTAATTGACAAAAATGCTAACACAAAGCCTACCTTATAAATCTAGAACCATCCTAGTTGCTAATGATAAGTGTATGTATAAAATTCTGCTCCTCCAATGAGCTCACATTCTGGTATGAAGACATAAGTATAAATACATACCTGGAATAATGTGTTAGATGAACTAATTTAGACAAAATTTCAATGTAGACTGAGCTAAGAACAAAATAATACAGTTCTATTTTGTATTCAGTTTGCACTTCACTGCAATGCCAACGATGTTCAATTCTTCCACGTGAACAAAGTGTGCTCAAGATTATGAGGTGACATGAAATGTCCAGTCAGAAGAGCACAAATAGTACAACACATGTTAATGAAACTACACACAATGTCGTGTATGGTCCAGGGCCATGAAAACAGACGAACACAATATTGAAGAAACTAATTATGAAGTAGTTCTCCACTAAACTATTTGACTTATTTCAAACAACAAAACATTTCATGTGCATATTGTTGATTTTTAATTAGTTATAAACTAAAAGAATGTATATGGACATCTGGAAATTTTTTTCTTCATGCCATATAATTGATTGTGAACACCACCACTTTTCAAACAACAGGGTGTGAATACAGAGGCTCTGCTAAAGGAGGTAAGTTACATGACCAGATTTGCATTTTAACACTCATTCCCCTGAACGAGAATGGAAAGTCCTTAAGGGTAATTTAGGGGAAGAAGACAGGGTGACAGATGAGCACCTACATCAGGAAACAGGGCAGTCCCATACACAAAAGGGAAGAAATTCTTTAAAAGTGGGTTGAAAAGCAAGAAATAGCAGAATGTCGTACTAGTTTGGTGAGCAGAAGGTAAGAAGAGTTTTATTTCCAGGCTACGTGCATGATCACAACTGCATAGATTCTGACCATGTTAAGTGTAATACATAAAATGTAAAAAATATGATGGGGAAATTGGCACAGATTGTTCACATCATATTTGATATATCTGTGGTCCAACATGCACGATGTCCAGCTGGTAATAGAATTTATGATTCCATAGTTGACAGAAATGTAAGCTAAAGATTTAATATTTTGGAAAGTAGTAGAATTTCAGTGGCACTTAAAGACATCTAAGTGAATAAAATGGCTTTGAGAAAACTAACAAATTGAAGAAGGAGAATAAGAGCAAGTAAAGGGTCTGAAAAAAATATACTATTTTTTAACTTTTTTTAATTGACAAGAAATAATTGTACATATTTACGTTTTATGGCATGATACTTTGGTACATGTACTCACGTACAATTTGTAAGGATCAAATCAGGGTAATTAGTATATCCATCATCTCCAACATTTATTATTTCTTTGTGATATGAACATTCAAAATACTGTCTTCTAGCTATTTGAAAATATAAAATAAATTGTAATTTCATAGCCACCTAACAGTACTATAGAAGAGTAGAACTTATTCTTCCTGTCTGGCTATAAGAGAAATTAATATTTACTGATAGAGGAGAGAGAGATCATAAAGACTGACAAGGAATTTTCTGAGTTTATTTCTTGATTAAAAAAAATCTAATGTTAAGAATACTACTAATATAATTAATTATATTTACAAAGCTGCAAAGAACAAATATTTTGTTATGCACACAGACACCAAGAAGATTTTTTAGAAAGCACAATCCAAATTTCAAGTTCCACGTGTAATGAGGGTGAAAGTAATTTCTCTTTTTAAACAAAAAATAAAAGGCTAAAGAAATTTTATTTTTTATTTTTATTATTATTTTTTTTTCCGTTTTGTCTTTTTTCGTGTCCGGCAATGGATTGCAACCCTCAGTGTCGCGCCCGTACCGGACTGGACCAGACCGGCAACGGGATCGCAACCCTTGGTGTTGCGCCCACACCTCGCTCAGCCAGTGAGCGGGAACTGGTCTGTATGTGGGATCCGAACCCTCAGCGGGAGCGCCACCGCGCTCCCAAGCGGCGCACTGTAGCAGTGCACCACCGGGCCGGCCCCAAGGCTAAAGAAATTTTAAAAATAAAAAACTCTTCTTGGATTCATAAGAGAGAAGTTGACACAGGGAAAGCTGCTGCCCTCAAGATTAGAGAAACAGACAGTGAAATATAGGTAGTCATGGCTCACAGGAGTAGAAACACCTGAAAAAACCACACTGGGAACAGGTGCAGGAGAAAGAAAACCTGATGTGAAATTGTGACTGACCAATTCCTGAAGGCTCAGTGTGGACAACTCTGAGAGTTAAAAACTTCAGGGGGAAACAGTCATAGGCAGACCACCACAATATTGTGAAATTTACTTCCAAGAGCTCAACCAGGATCCCACCATAAATACTCAAGGAAACTGGCGTCATGTTTCTAGCAGGGGAAGGAGAAAAAGCAAATCATTTTCAAATATGCCAGAATGCTCTGTTAGTGTGCCTTAACCTGCTTAACATGAGCATTATCCAGATGTAATAAACGCTGTGGTGAACAGGGCCCCTTTTG
This sequence comes from Galeopterus variegatus, assembly GCF_000696425.1. Classification (NCBI taxonomy): domain Eukaryota; kingdom Metazoa; phylum Chordata; class Mammalia; order Dermoptera; family Cynocephalidae; genus Galeopterus; species Galeopterus variegatus. Next base: position 183,407 of record NW_007730140.1, read on the forward strand.
CATAGTCACCCAATGTAATGTACTACTCCAAAATTCAGTTTACTGTCCCGGAAGCCATACTGACTTTGACGTGATGTCTTAGTTTTCCTTCAAGGGAGTTACAGAAGCTAGTAAAAAAACATTAAATTAATTAACCAGAGAATAAGGAAATGTAGATGGAAGAGTCTAAGTATTCATCCAAGGAATGAGTAAAATTTTAAGTAGTTATTAACAAATACTCATAAGATAAATTAAGAAATCCTTGAGTGATGTGAAACTAAGATGAAAACCAAAAGGAAGAGTCATGAGACTCATCCCAGAAGGGTGGAAATGTTTAGATGATAATTAAGAAATAAAGTTTATAAAATGGACGTGAGTGTCATTTTTAAAAAGCACTAATGCCACACTATCAAAGACTGGGCAGGACAAAGCAACCCCTGTTTGTCTTCTAACATTGTAGGCCATCAAACAAATCAACTCTGTTTACCATAGTTTGAGAAATTTGAAAAAAAAACAAACATTATAACAAAAAATCTCTGAAATGAACTAAGGCAATAGGCAGAATAATGATAATAAAGATTGACAAAAGAGCCAGAGGTTTTTAACCCTAATCCTCATTCAGAACCCAAAGTCTTCTACAAAGTGTGAATAAGATGGTGGAGGGGGAATATAGGTATGAGAGCACTGGCTCACACTCCCTCACAGTCAGTGTTCAAACTCCACATTAGGCAAATGAATGGAGGATCCCACTAGATAGATTTCTCTGCTTTTTAAGTGGATATGGTGATGAGAAGGTAGGGAATGATGTTGGTATAATTTATGATTACTTCTCCTCATCACCTCAACTTTCTTGTTCCTACTTGATACTGTGGTCACAGGACCAGGGCTACAATGGCAAGTGTTTGAATCAGCAATTATTTCAATGCAAGAAACTGTAATAATATCTTTAAATCTTTGTGTCATAATTTCTTTGTTTTTTTCCCCTTTTTGTCTTTTTTCTTTTGCTGACCGGTAATGGGATCGCAACCCTCGGTGTTGCACCCGCACTGGGGACCGGCAACGGGATCGCAATCCTCAGCATCACGCCCGCACCGCTGGCTGAGTGGGAACTGGTCTCCACATGGGATCTGAACCCTCGGTGGGAGCGCCGCCGCGCTCCCAAGTGGCGCACTCTCCAGTGCGCCACCGGGCCGGCCCATTTGTGTCATAATTTCTAAGGGCATGATAAAGCAGGCTGTAATCTGAAACTATCCGATAAAGCTGCGGTTAACAGTAAGGACAGCTCTATTGCCAGGTGGTAAAACAGCCCACTGAATCTGTACCTATGTGAACCTCTCCTGTGTGAATGCTAATGGATTGATCAATTCTTTCACTTACAGCTACTATTTCCCTTTTTCTTCATTTATACACAAACTTATTCAACATTGGATGGGGCATTAGGTTTGTCCATTGTGCTGGTCCAGATACCCACCCTCTCCACCAATCCATTAGCATAGGTATCTGGACCAGCACAATGGACAAACCTAATGCCCCATCCAATGTTGAATAAGTTTGTGTATAAATGAAGAAAAAGGGAAATAGTAGCTGTAAGTGAAAGAATTGATAAATGAAATATGTAATGAGGGAAATTCAGTATTACCTTAACACCTTGAAAGATGCTCAGAGCACGAGATGGTATTTTCTTTCAGCTCAATTATACCAAATGACTGAAAGACTGAATCCGTATATGCTGAGACCACTCCCACTTTTGGAACCTTCCAAGATATGATAGAAGGCTGGAACCTGATAAGTCACTCCCTGTAAGACTGAAGGTTGAATTCTATCACAAATGGACAATGATTCAATTAATCATGCCTATGTAATGAAACCTCCTTAAGTATCCATAAGGATTGGGTTCAGGAAGCTTCTGTGTTAATGAACCCATCAAAGTTCTGGGTGGTTACACAACTGGTGAGAGCATAGAGGCTCAGGGCCTGGTTTTTAACAAATTCAGTGGAAGTGTGGATTTGCTGGGGAACCCATAAAAAAAAGATTATGTAGGGCCGGCCCAGTGGCGCACTGCTACAGTGCGCCGCTTGGGAGCACGGCGGCACTCCCGCCGAGGGTTCGGATCCCACATACAGACCGGCTGCTCGCTGGCTGAGCGAGGTGCAGGCGCAACACCGAGGGTTGCGATCCCGTTGCCGGTCCCGGTCTGGTGCGGGCGCGACACTGAGGGTTGCGATCCGTTGCTGGTCACGAAAAAAAAAAAAGACAAAAAATAAATAAATAAAAATTTAACATTTATATAGTTGGCCCTCCATATCCATGGGCTCCACAACTGTGGATTCAACCAATGGTGCATCAGAAATATTCAGAAAAAATAGTTCCACAAAGTTCCAGAAAAGCAAAACTTGAATTTGTTCAACACCAAGTACTACATCAGGCTCATGCAGATGAAGTGATGTGTAGGTACTGTATTAGGTATTATAAGTAATCTAGAGGTAATTTAAAGTATATAGGAGGATGTGTGTAGGTATTATGTAAATACTATGCTATTTTATATATGGAATTGGATCATCTGTGAATTTTGATATCTGCTGGGGGTCCTAGAAGCAATTCAGAAGGACAACTTCAGATCTCTTCCTACTCAATCCTAAAATGCTTCTCTAAATTTATTCATTTACACATTTTTTCTCTGCTATATTACTTGACCATTAATACAGAACACAATTTTCTCAAGTGCACATAGTACATTCTTCATGATAAACCACGTTAGGACATAAAAGAATCCTTAAATTAAAATATACCAAAATCATAGAAAAAACTTTTCTAATCACAATACATTAAAAATAAAAATCGATAGTAGAAGAAAAGTTCAAAACTACACAAATAAGTAAAAATTCACAAATGCACTAAAAGTGTTACAGAAAGAGATGAAATCAGAAGATAAATCAGAAAATATCTTCAGTAAGAGAAACAATCAGCAATATGAAAGTGCAATAATATGGAATGAATAAAAATATTGGCAAACTGTTTATTCGATAAAAGAATAATGGAAAAGAAAGATAAACCCAAAAAACAAAAACCTTTACAGGTCAATAGCAAAAAAAGCACCTCAAAAGCAAAGAACAAATAACCCAATGTGGCTAAATTTTTGAGACTAGACATTTCTCAAAAGAGTAAATATGTACAAAGGGCCAACAGATATCTGAATAAATACGTACAAAGGGCCAACAGATATCTCAAAATGTTCTCAACATCACTAATTATCAGGAAAATGCAAATCAAAAACAAAATGTGATTTTACCTATCAATCAAGTACAATGACTATTATCAAATAGGGAGTAGATAAAAAGTTTTGGGCAGGGTGTGGAGAAAAGTGAATCCTTGTACTCTGCTGCTAGGAATATTTATTGGTAAAGACAGTATAAATAACAACAGGGAATTACCTGAAAAATTAGAAATAGAAGTACAATATAATTTAGCAATTTTCCCTCTGGATATACCTCCTAAGGAATCGATTAGGGTTCTTTTATTAATTAGGACTTCCAGAAGCTATCAGCATTGTTTACAAAGGCCAAAATATGGGAACAAACTAAATGTCCACCCACAGATGAGTAGGAAGCATGTGGTATATACAGGCCAAGGAATATTACTGAGCCTTAAAAATAAAAATCAGGGTATTTGTGACAACATGGATGTAACT
>NW_007730140.1:188051-191744 GCF_000696425.1 Galeopterus variegatus
AAAAAAAAAAAAAAAAACACGGATCATCTGTTTAGGAGCAGGATGTTTCATCCAAGTCATGAGCCCCCACTTCAAGGCTGTGAATATTTTCAGAGAACTGCTTGTGTGTAGACAAGATATTATTTTCACCTTTTTGATCAAACCATTCTTCATGAAGTATTGAAGATCAATTTTCTGATTGAAAAGGTCTTACTCTTCTTTATATTGATCCCTCAGTGCTGAAAAAGCTCATTCACAGGTTATCTTTCACGTTGTGGTGTGGGTGTGGGGAGAGGGGAGTGATGAAACAGTAGTTAGGCCAAATTAGGGCAACATGAAGTGGGGTCATGAACTTTGAAGAGCCATGCTATTTTATACCCGATATTTCCAATTGTCTATTGTTATAAAGAGAGGGGAAATACTTATTAAACTTATTTGTGTAAATAATCATTTTGCCATAAAAGTCATACAGATACAGTTTTAGATTTTGCAGGAATCACGTTTTTTTAAAAAAGCAAATGTTTCCATCTGTGATCAGAAAGGTATATTTTATCAAATTGCAGTAAGTTATGGATAACTTGAGAGAAAATTTCCTTAAATCTGAAAAACAACACATTTTAGTAAAGAACCAACATTGGAAGTTACAAAACATTGTCTTTATTATATAACTTTATGTAGTTAATTTTTGCTTTGGTTTATCATAATTATTTTTTTTTTAACCCATGAGATTTGTTACTAGATTTTAGAAAAATTTTATTTTGTCCATTGATCTTGAAGTTATTTGAAATCTGTTCATTTATTTATAATTTATGTTTTATTTGAATTTATCAATATACAATGTAGTTGGGCCAGCCCCGTGGCTCACTTGGGAGAATGTGGTGCAGGTAGCACCGAGGCCTCGGGTTTGGATCCTATATAGGGATGGCTGGTGTGCTCGCTGGCTGAGCGTGGTGTGGACCACACTGTGCTGAGGGTTGCGAATCCTCTTACCAATAAAAAGAAAAAAAAAATATATATATATATATATACATACATACACACACACACACACACACACACACACAATGTAGTTGATTTTCGTTTTTCTTTATTGATTCCTATTCGCCCCCCCCCACGATCCCTCCCATCAACATCATATCTGTTCACTTGTCTTTAAGAAGCTCAAGGAATTGTTGTGATTGTTGTGCCTTCTTTCCAGCCCCCCACCATTGATTTGTATATTTATTTATTTATTCCTTTTTAGCTCCCACAAATAAGTGAGAACATGTGGTATTTCTCTTTCTGTGCCTAACTTTTTTCACTTATAACTTTTTATAAGTCCATCGATGTTGCTGCAAATCATCATATTTCCTTCTTTTTTTATAGCAGACTAGTATTCCCTTGTGTACATACACCATATTTTATTTATCCACTCATCTGATGGTGGACATTTGGGCTGGTTCCAGCTCTTGGCTACAGGAAATTGTGCTGCTTATTGTTTATTACACTGGAGTGCAAGTATCCCTTTGACATGATTATTTCCATTCCTCTGGGTATATTCCCAGCAGTGAGATGGCTGGGTCAAATGGTACATCTATCTGTAATTATTTGAGAAACCTCCATACCATTTTCCATAGAGGCAGCATGATTTTGCAGTCCCACCAACAGTGTAACATGAGGGCTCCTTTTTCTCCACAACCTTGCCAGCATTTATCATTCTCAGTCTTTTAGATATTAGCCATCATAACTGGAGTGAGATGGTATCTCAGTGTGGTTTTGATTTGCATTTCCCAAAAGCTGAGTGATGTTGAACATTTTTTCATGTGTCTGTTGGCCATTCATATATCTTCCTTTGAGAAATGCCTATTCAGCTCCTTTGCCCATTCTTAATTGCGTTACTTGGGGTTTTTTTTCACTATAAAGTTGTTTGAGTTCCTTGTATATTCTGGATATTAAACCTTTGTCAGATGTATATTTTGCAAGTATTTTCTCCCACTCTGTTGATTGTCTTTTCACTCTGTTAATTGTTTTTGTTTTTTGTTTGTTTGGTTTTTGCTGTGCAGAACTTTTTAGTTTGATATAATCCCATTTGTTTATTTTTCCTTTCATTGCCTGTGCTTTTGGGGATGTATTCATGAAGTCTGCACACTGTATGTTTTCTTTAAGGAGTTTTATTGTTTTTAGGTATATATTTAATTCTTTAATCCATTTTGAGTTGATTTTGGTGTATGGTGAGAGGTATGGGTCTAGCTTTATTCTCTGGCACACGGATGTCCAGTTTTCCAAGCACAGTTTGCTGAAGAGGCAGTCTCTTCCCCAGTGTATAGACTTGGTGCCTTTGTCAAACATCAGAAGGATAAGGTTGTGTGGGTTGACTTCTGGATTACCTATTCTATTCCATTGATCCATGTGTCCATTTTTATGCCAGTACCAAGCTGTTTGGGTTGTTATAACTTTGTAGTATGGTTTAAAGTCAGGTAGTGTTATGCCTCCAGCTTTATTTATTTATTTATTTATTTATTTATTTATTTATTTATTTATTTATTTTGTTCAGAACTGCTTTAGGTACTCATGGTCTTTTGTTACCTTATATAAATATCTAGATAGTTTTTTCCGTTTCTGAGAAAAATGTCATTGGAGTTTTGATGGGGATTGCATTGAATCTGTAGATAACTTTGGGTAATATGGACACTTTCACAATATTAATTACTCTGATCCAATAGCGTGAGATACCTTTCCATCTTCTTGTGTCCTGTTTAATTTCTCTCAACAGTGGTTTGAAGTTCTCATCATAGAGATTTTTCACATCCTTGGTTAACTTTATTCTTAAGTATTTTATCTTTTGGGTGACTATTTTAAATGGGCTAGCTTTCTTGATTTCTTTTTCTGCATCTTCAGTGTGGGAGTGTAGAAATGCTACTGATTTTTGTGTTGACTTTGTATCCTGCAACTTTGCTGAAATTATTTATCAACTCTAAGAGTTTTTTTTGTAGACGCTTTAAGCTGTTCAATATATAGGATTATATCATCTGCAAAGAGGGATGGTTTGACTTCATCTTTTCCTATCTGGATGCCTTTTATTTCCTTCTCTTCACTGATTGCTCTGGTTAGTACTTCCAACACTGTGTTGAATAGGAGTAGTGAGAGTGGGCATCCTTGTCTAGTTCATGTTCTTATGGAAAAACTTTTCAGGCTTGCCCTGTTCAGGATGACATTTGCAGTGAGCTTATCATATATGGCTTTAATTATGTTGAGATACTTTCCATCTATACCTAGTTTGTAGACAATCTTTATCATGAATGAATGTTGAATTTTGTCAAATTCTTTTTCAAGATAAATGGATATGATCATATGGTCTTTGTCTTTGGTGTTTGCAGTGAGCTTATCATATATGGCCTTAATTATGTTGAGATACTTTTCATCTATACCTAGTTTGTAGACAGTCTCTATCATGAATGAATGTTGAATTTTGTCAAATTCTTTTTCAAGATAAATGGATATGATCATATGGTCTTTGTCTTTGGTGTATCACATTTATTGATATGGTGTATCTCATTTTTTATTTTGCATATATTGTACCAACCTTGCATCCCTGAGATGATTCCCAATTGCTCATTGTGTATAATTTTGTGTATGTGTTGCTGTATTTTGTCTACTAGTATTTTATTGAGGATTTTTGCATCTATATTCATCAAAGATATTGGCCTGTATTTTTCTCTTTATGTTGCATCTTTG
>NW_007730140.1:191873-192843 GCF_000696425.1 Galeopterus variegatus
ACACATACACAAAATTATACACCATGAGCAATTGGGAATCATCTCAGGGATGCAAAGTTGGTACAACATATGCAAAATAAATTGTATATGTGTTGCTGTATTTTGTTTGCTAGTATTTTATTGAGGATTTTTGCATCTATATTCATCAAAGATATTGGTCTGTAGTTTTCTTTTTATGTTGCATCTTTGTCTGGTTTTGGCATTAGGGTGATGTTTGCCTCATGGACTGAGTTTGTAGAATGGCCTCTGTTTCAATCTTTTGGAATAGTTTGTAGAGAATTGGTATCATTTCCTCTTTGAAGATTTGGTAGAATTCTGCAGTGAACATTTCCTCTTTGAAGATTTGGTAGAATTCTGCAGTGAACCCATCTGGTACTGGTCTTTTCTTTGTTGGGAGCTCTCTGATAACAGCTTTAGTCTCTTTTATTATTATTGGTCTCTTCAGATTTTCTGTATCTTCTTGGCTCAGTTTTGATAGTTAAATGACATGAAAGATCAATGAAACAAAATGTTTTTTTGAAAAGAAAAATAAAATTGACAAGCCATTAACAAGGCTATCTTAAAAAAGAAGAGAGAAGACCCAAATAACAAAAATTAGAAATGAAAAATGTGACATTAGAACTGATACTTCAGAAATAGAAGCAATCATTAGAGACTACTATAAACAAGTACATGCCAACAATTTAAAAAATATGGAGGAAATGGAAATCTGTATTTTAAAATACTTGTTACAGTCTTTTAGATGAATCTCATGCCTTATAGAGAAAAATCCGAGCTTCTCACAGTCTTACTAACAGCAGATCATTACAAGAAGAAAGCTAGGTTCTAATATGGGGAAAATTTTAGTTCTACATCAATGTCTTTGTAACATCAAAGTTCAATCTTTAGGAAGATGTAGGAATAATTCCCTATACTTGCATCCAAGTTTATCATGCATAAATGTCTTTCATAAACCCAAACTTCAGAATCC
>NW_007730140.1:193684-194494 GCF_000696425.1 Galeopterus variegatus
AGTTCATCACACAGGGTTGAATCCAAATCATACTTCAGACCAAACTGGACCTTTTCACATGACTAAACTTTATTTTCTCCAATAGGTAATCCTTTAAGGGCTGTAGACAAGACCTTAGGTAAAGCAATTTCCATAGTAGTCTGAATCAGACCTTTTTGGCCATTTTTAATCTTTCAGTTTCAAATGAGTTTTCGGTTAAATTCTCAATGATTACACCTAGCTATGGCTGACTTGTATAAGGAAAAAAAAGGTACAAGTAACCTTAATTCCTTCTAATGAGGAGTTTGTCTTTTTTCTTATCTTGGCTGGATTGCCATTAACAGTGAGTATCTGTTTCAACACTTGCAGAACTCTGTACACAGATAGACCAATTTTGCTAAGGCACTTAAGAAATTTTAGCAGTTTCTATTTCTCTAGCCAACAGAAACTCAGAAAAAAATTTTTCTTTTTTGTTGTCATGCCGGGGACCAGCCCCAGCACAGAGATTGTAAAGGTCCCCACTGGTAAGGGATCCCCCAAAAGGGAGGAAGGGCAGCATCGGCGATGGATGGACAGCAAACACACAGACTCAAGGGATCTGCTGAATGCTGACAGTTTATTGAAGCGTGCTCAAAGCTTTTATACTTTTCTTTCTTATGTGCCACATAATCATAAAACAATCATTAAACAATATCATAACATCTTATGAATACCATTTGTTCCCACTATAACAATCATGTGCTCTTAATAAAAACAATCTTGTGGTTAACACTGGAAAAATCATAACATAGACATTTATCAAAACCCACTATTTCTAAACAATTCTAAACA
>NW_007730140.1:196268-197643 GCF_000696425.1 Galeopterus variegatus
TCAGGCACCAGACAAGATGAATGCCTACATAGGTTCGTTGTCCCCTTCTGGGCCCCACTGCGACAAGCCATCTCCTGAAAATCCATAATCATAAGTATCATTAGTATGATAAAATATTTTACTATAATTTTGAATCCTATTTCCAAATCTCCCAGAGCGATAATTATGAGGCAGCAAAGAATAAAATATAATTAGGCATAGCAAGCACACAGAGCTACAGAAAATCAGGGTGGAATGCAGCATCTTCTCCCACGATGAGGCCTTGCCATCATCCTTTCACGATGAGGCCCTGCAAACACCATGTTTCATTAAAAGATCTTTACCATACTTAGTCTTATGAATGGGAGGCGCCCCCGCATTGTCACATCTTTGCTGACCCAAAGGCACAAACTTACTCAAGCCCAAACAGGCAAAGCTCACAAGCAAACTCCTTCGAGTAGAAAGCTGATCATTAGTCCCTGAGTAATTTCTCACAACAAAACGGTACCTTTAATGTTAAAAAACTGTGCAGATAGTCATTTCTCATACCCAAGTGGTACCTTTCACAAACAACCAGTGTAGAAAGAGGACTACAGTTGGACCAGACAGGTTATAACCCATAATCCCTTAAATGCTACTTTCCATTACCAACCAAAGGGTGGCAAATCAGTGGTTAACACAGCTTCTAGAAGAACAGAGAAAGTCCCCAAAATCCATGCCTAAGCACTCACCTACCACAGGCAGCTGATACCCACAGGTTCACTTCCACAGAGGCTGGGGGTGAAACTACCCAGGGCAGACATCTTCTGGCTTTGTTTACCAAAGCCTATTATTCAGGGATACTCAGCTACTGGATGAATGATGCCCAAACATCTGTTACCAAACCCAAGTCTGCTGCCTGTCCCCAAACCAAAACAAAGAGCCTAAAAGTGAAATGGTGGTGAAAATGAAGTGAACCCTTATTCAGGAAGAGCAGTGACCTGAGGAGAGATGTTAGGTTAGCACATGTGTCTGGGAAAGCTGAAGGAGAATCGCCAGACAGAAGCCATCTCAAGGACTCTGATTTAATGAGGGGTATAAGAGGGTTGAGGGAATGGAATGTGGGAAATGAAAAGCAGGAGGGAGGGAGACATGAGCTGTTCTGACCCCACGCAAGAAACCTGGTGCATGGTTTCACCAAGTCTCTGTCCAGCCTCCGTTCTCCTCCTTGACACTGTCCTAGGGTCCTGCAAGATATTGATTTTGCTTGGGGAAGAATCAACAAAGCTTCACTGATGTCATTGTTGGTTTCTCAGGGTCTGGATAGTACATGTCTGGTGGCAAGTTTGCAGCTCCAGGCTAACTGGAAAACAACTTTACATTTGCATCAATAATGTGATCTTGCCCCTTAACCAGG
>NW_007730140.1:198611-200010 GCF_000696425.1 Galeopterus variegatus
TGGTGTGCTCATTGACAGCCCCACGAGTCTCCAGCAGCACCCACTGCGAGCCTCCAGTGAGGCTTCTTGGACACAAGTCCAGTTGTGCTTCCACATAATCTTTCTTAGATGCTGCCCTACATACTGCAAGTGTTTGGGAGATTAGCTAGCCTGCAAGATTTTCTAAGCCAGAGAACCAAAGGTGGTAATAATTTCATATAAACTGCCATGTCTTGTGGGTGGATTTTTAACTAGAATAGGTAACTGAAATTAAATTTGCTACCTGGAAATGGGATGCTACACTAATAAATAGCTACCAAATGTGGCACTGGCTATGAGACAGAGCAGAAGGTGGACCTCAAAGGAGAACTTCAGTGCTAGATGGATGTCTGTCAAGACACCTCGGGAGGGACTGAAGAGAAGTGAGAAAAATCTCATTGGAAACTGAAGAAAAAGGCATGTAGATGACACCTTGGCAATATTCCAGTACTGACATCAGGGACTCCATTTGGACATGTGAACCTGGAAAATCACAAAGAAATTAAGAGTAATGAAGTTGTGGCACTAATGTCTGTACCCCCCACATTGTACAATACAAGGAAACTGACCAAGTATATATGGATACTCTGTGTACAGCTTTCCCTTGCACCTGAATGCAAATGCCCCATTTTACCTGCTTGAAACTCTCTAATGATGCAGGACCTTAGTGCTACCTGGGACGTAATCCCTGTTCCTGGTTAGATGCTTTCTTTAGCCTTTAACCTGTTGATTTTCTCTTTTCACTGTTAACATGGGTAATGCAGTGGAGGATAACTGGCAACACTACTGCCTGCAATAACATGAAAACTTGAAAGGTCCTCTCACTGTNTATAATTTTGTGTATGTGTTGCTGTATTTTGTCTGCTAGTATTTTATTGAGGATTTTTGCACCTATATTCATCAAAGATATTGGCCTGTACTTTTTTTTTTATGTTGCATCTTTGTCTGGTTTTGGTATCAGGGTGATGTTTGCCTCATGGACTGAGTTTGTAGAATGGCCTCCGTTTCAATCTTTTGGAATAGTTTGTAGAGAATTGGCATCATTTCTTCTTTGAAGATTTGGTAGAATTCTGCAGTGAACCCATCTGGTCCTTGTCTTTTCTTTGTTGGGAGCTCTCTGATAACAGCTTTAGTCTCTGTTATTATTATTGGTCTCCAGATTTTCTGTATCTTTTTGGCTCAGTTTTGGTAGTTAAATGACATGAAAGATCAATGAAACAAACTGTTTTTTGAAAAGATAAATAAAATTGACAAGCCATTAACAAGGCTATCTTAAGAAGAGAGAAGACCCAAATAACAAAAATTGGAAATGAAAAAAAAGTGACATTAGAACTGATACTGCAGAAATAGAAGCAATCAGTAGAGACTACTATAAACAAGT
>NW_007730140.1:201960-202261 GCF_000696425.1 Galeopterus variegatus
AGTTCATCACACAGGGTTGAATCCAAATCATACTTCAGACCAAACTGGACCTTTTCACATGGCTAAACTTTGTTTTCTCCAATAGGTAATCCATTAAGTACTGTAGACAAGACCTTAGGTAAAGCAATTTCCATAGTAGTCTGAATCCGACCTTTTTGGCCATTTTTAATCTTTCAGTTTCAAATGAGTTTTTGATTAAATTCTCAATGATTACACCTAGCTATGGCTGAATTGTATAAGAAAACAATGTGAAAGTAACCTTAATTCCTTCTAATGAGGAGTTTCTCTTTTTTCTTATCTT
>NW_007730140.1:205358-205737 GCF_000696425.1 Galeopterus variegatus
ACCGAGGGTTGCGATCCTGTTACCGGTCAGTAAAAAAGACAAAAAGGAAAAAAAAAATCATGATGTAAAGCCAGAAGTTAAAAGGGATGCAGAGAGTAAAGTTTTGAATGTTTGCAGCCCCGCCATGAGGCAGAGAAGCAGAGAGCAGAAGAAAAATGCAAGGGTAAAGCAGATAAGCTGTTTGCTAAAGACATTATTTTGGAGGTGAGGCAGCCAGATGGTAAGAATCAAAACAATGGATAAAATGCCCTAAATGTATTTGAGAAGTCTGGAAGGCTGCCCCACCCATCACAGACCCTGAGACCTAGAAGGACTGAATTATCCCAGAGGACAGACCTGGGGTGTAGCTGCCCTCAGGAACCTGCTCCCTGCATCCCAG
>NW_007730141.1:0-5463 GCF_000696425.1 Galeopterus variegatus
TGAAATAATTTACGTAAAACAAAAGTGGTCACTACTCAGAACACATGACTGGGCTGGACAGTCGCCGCAGCTGCTTAGAGCATCTTACTGACAACACCAGGGTCAAGGGTTCAGATTTCCTAAAAAGGACAGCTGCAAACAGACAAACAAACCCACATCGCTTTGCAATTATACGCTCCGCGTCTGGACGTCCTGTGGGTGGTGTGAAATGGGCCATGGTGGGAGTGTTACCCCACAGCAGTGGGCACATGCAACCCATCAGGATTTAAACAGGTGCCAGCCCAGCCTGTCTGCCCTCGCCCCCATCCTGTGCCTGCTCTGCCCACCCTGCACCCTCTGGCGGTCCAGGTGTGCAGCATTGGCCCCGCCGGCCAGGAAAACGCTGCGTCAGTGTGGGTCCCTCCTGCAACAGCGAAGCCACATGAGGTATTTATTCACCAGTGAGGACGTCTTCTTAGGAGCTGGTGACAGGTGACACTGCTCATGGGCTAACGTGGAGGTAGAAACTGCAGGAAACAGCTGGCACCCATGAGGGGACCCAGGGAAGAGGCTGAGGAGATGAGACCTGGAACCTGGAGGAGCCCCAGGGCCCTGATCCCAGAGCTCTGGGGGATGTGGGAGCCACGGGGGCCCCTCGAGGCTGGTCTGGGGGCCTCAGCCCAGCGAGGCCTGCGGGTGAAGAGCCATAGCTTCTAATGGGAGAGTCCAGCCTCTGCCATGTTATCCCACATCTTCCTCTCTTTAGGAAAGAACTGCAGACAGCAGGGACAGCTGTGATCCTTCATCCTGACAAGGAGCTGCCTTCCTGGCTACTAAGCTGACCTCACCCTCTGCTGAGAAGGTGTCACAGGCCCCACAGCTCCACAGCCCTCTCTGCCAACTCCCCAGGTTCCTCGAGCATGGCAGTGACTAAAGCCCAGGACATCCAGTTGTCAAAGAATCAAATGACAACACATTTAGTTAAAGACCTCAATTGGCTTTACTGTGAGTCTAGAATCGGGAACAAGTTTCTCCATATGATAGAATAAGAGTTCCCATGAGCCAGGCAGAGGGGGGTGACCTTATAGACAGACAAATGCTGAGGAAAGGCTCAACAAGGAACAGAAAGGGACAGCTCATTTTGAAGTCACTGTCCTTGTAAAGTGGGGACAGGAAGACAGAACCATAGGAAAGTAGCTGACCAGTGAAGATCAGGCCACGTCAGGCTGTCTCTTCTGTGTAAGGATTAAAGCAGAGGGATGTCATTGTCACACCTGTTGAAGGGTAAAGTTGGCCTGTTGGGAGAGTGGCTGTTATCTCTCTCTCCTGACTTGTCTGAAGTCAGACCAGAACCTAAGTGATGTACAACTTAGCATGGGTGACTCCATTTTGATTTTCAGTCTAGTCTTTTGAGCTTAGTACAGAAACTTAGTTCAAAACTGCAGCCTCCAATGATTTCTACTGAACACAGTAAGCAGCCCTGCCACACCGGTGGGAAATGCCAGGGCACAGGATGGAGGTAGGAAGGGCAGGGGGCTCAAGGGTGCCGGCACTGTGACCCAACCTGCTCCCACGTGCCCTGGAATCGCCCCCGTCTCCCACCACAGCCTGCTCTTCAGTCAGCGAGCCCCAGTGTTCTGGTTCCTGGGCCTGCAAAGCTCCTCTGGGCCAGGCAACATTGGCTGCTGAGCCTCCGACCTGCAACCAGGAGACCCACGGAGGTTTAGGCCTCCCCAAAACCCTCCTGCAGCAGGGACTTCAGCTGCAGACAGGGCCATGGATGTAAGAAGTGAGGTGTGAGCTCGGGGGCACGTTTTCTGTGGCAGGGGCCCGTCACCCAGGCAGGAAGGTCCTGTAGCTGTCGCCTGCAGTGGGGAGACTCTGAGGCCCAAGAACCGTGTCCAGATCCCACCCCCACCCAGAATGAGGTGTGGACTTCTGTTTCGACACGTCCTGTTTTGAGTGCTTGGGCAGGAAGCTCCTCCTTTGCCCTCCAGCCTGCCCCACTGCTGCAGGGTAACTTGATCCTAAAAACTTTGCTCCGCCCTCCTGAGTCCCCAGCCAGCTCCCAATTTGCCAAATGCCAGGAAAAGGAAACTTCTGAGAAATCGAAACAACAGAGGACGGGGAGGATCCACTGAGCACTGACTGCCCCAGCGTCTGGACGGGACATCTGGTTGGGTCTCGGCAACATGAACCACACTTCCCAAACCTTCTTCACTCGTGCCAACACTGGCGTCTCTGAAAACTACGAGTTGCTCAAGGAGGAGCACGAGGTGGCTGTGCTGGGGATGCCCCAGAGCTCGGCTCCTGTGACTTCCACCGTGATAAACATCCGCAGCGACACCTCCGTGCCCGACCATGTGGTCTGGTCCCTGTTCAACACGCTCTTCATGAACTGGTGCTGCCTGGGCTTTATCGCGTTCGCCTACTCCGTGAAGGTGCGTGCGGGTGGGGGGATGCCCCAGGAAAGTGGCGTGAGCCTGCCAGCTCCACCTGTCCCCCGGCACCTGGGGTGAGGTGGGGGCCTGTGTGTGTGTGTGTGGCGGGAGGGAGTTTGTGTGTGTCTCACGGTCGTCTATATGTTTGTGTATGTAACCTGTGTGTGTGCTTGGCCTGGGGAACCTTCCCAGTGCGGGTACAGCATGAGGCTGCATGGGGATGGATGGGGTCAGACGTGTCCTCCCAACCCCAGCCCAGAGGAAGCCTTCTCCCTACGGCCCAATTCCAGAAACTACACCCTTCACACTGCAGATCGAGGTGCCCCAGGCTCTCAGAAAGTGCAAAAAGTACTCATAGGGGACTTTGCCCACATGGTGGGGTGAGCGGCCAAAGCAGAGGGGGGCAGAGCCCTGACCCTCCTGGTGACCCTGAGAGTCTGTAACAAAGGGGAGGGGGTGTCCCAGATCAGGCTGAGGGCAGGTGGAGACTGAGCTGGGCAGGTGGGAACCAGGGGGGACCTCAGTCCCAGCAGCTGGCTCTCACCTGACCCGCTCCACGGCCCCCTCACCATGCGGTCTCCCCAGTCTAGGGACAGGAAGATGGTGGGCGACATGACTGGGGCCCAGGCCTATGCCTCCACCGCCAGGTGCCTGAACATCTCCGCTCTCATCGTCAGCATCATAAAGATCGCGATAGTCATCGTCCTTCTCATCATTTTCTCAGAAGTAATCTTCGGAGCATTTCGCAGATAATACAGAATCTTGGAGGCCACCAGCAGTGCCCATGGCCTCCACCGTGCCCCGCTGGCCCTGCCCCCTGGGCTGTGGCCCTGTCCCTGGGCTCCACGCTTTCATACAGCAGCTTCTACTCACATACCTGTCTACAAGGAATTCAATAAAGTGCACGTGTTCATGAAGGTGTTGCGACATGGCCTGGGGAGGGGCACTGCTGAGAGTCCCCAGCCTGGTCCGAGACTGAGCCCACCTCCCCACCCCACCTGCTATGCTGCTCTGAGGTCGCAGGGCATGGCCTCAGAACTTGCTGGTGTCTGGCCTCCTGCTGGGGGCACAGCTGGACCAGGGCCCTGGGCGGGGTCCCTCCTTCCCAGGGCCTGAGCCTGACCCAAGATGCGCTGGGGCCGAGTGTGGCACACCCCCAACCCACGCCCCCACTGCCTCCAAGAAAGGGAGAGGACCTTGACCTAGGGGGTCCAGCCCAGGGCTCTGAGCACCAGCCCCTCAAGTCCCTGCTCTCTAGGTGGAGAAGAAACTCCCTCCCCGACCTGGAATACAAGCCCCTTGCCTGGGTTCTGTCCTGGCCTCCAGGTGTGGGCCTCTGGGGTGCCCCACGGGCTGACTGTCATGCCCACCCCCAGCTAGGCAGCTGGAGCAGGAGCTGGGGGTGCCGTGTCCCTGCCCACCGGGACCCCAGGTGCGGATCGACCCCACCCCTCTACCATCTTCCACTCCCCCTTACCTGTGGCAGTTCCCTAACTCCAGGAGGCTCCAGGCGGGGCAAAGTCGTGGTGGGCGATGGATGCGTACGAGGCGCCCCCTCTGCTAGGAGTCTCTCCAGTTTGAGCATGAGGGGGAGACCTGATCTGAAGGGAGTCCTGGGGTGGGGGAGGTGGCAGGTGCAGATGCTGGGCATGGGCGGGTGGCGTGTGCTCGGACCAGACCCGAGGGTGTGTGGGGCTGTCGGGGTGTGGGGACCTCTGGAGACAGCTGTGCTCATCAAGGCTTGGGTGGAGTTTGAAGCACCTCCCGCTGTCCATCGGGGGATGGGGGGTTCAGTACGGAATTCCAGGCGTGTGTTTGCATAGGGGTTATGTACTCGTGGAGTTGGCTTGTGATCTCTGTCCTAATCCTGCATCTCAGAATCCTGCCTCAGTTTTCTTTGGTCAGTTGGCTATGTCCTGCAGCTCCCGCTGCATAAACTACAGTGATGCTTCCTTCCATGGCTAATTGATCAGTAACCTCTCCCTGTCGTGACAGTGTGTGACGTTTGATAACAAGGTACGAGGTATTGTGGGCAGCTGTTCCACAGCCATTGATATCACAGTGCTAGATTCCGTCCATCTCCCCCTCTGGTGTGCTGTGACTCAACCCTAGTTTGGTGTCATAGGCATGAGGGGTGAGGGTTGGTGGTTGAGGGGGCAGCAGGGTAGGTCCTGGGTGAGGTGGTTCCTCATGTGCTAGTGGAGGAGGCCTCTGCAGGGACGTTAAGCGAGGGTGAGAGCTGGCTCTTCACACGAAGGAAGGGCATTTCTGCGGCACAGGGGCTTGGGGGTATCTGCTTCGGGATTCCAGAACATCAGTCCGGATACCCCTCTGTGTGTCAGGACAACAGTTTTTTCCACCAACCTAACCGGCAGAATAGATCTGCTTAGTTTGGGAGTTTAATCTTCTTTAAGCTCAACTATCTTTCGTGTGTGTGTTTGTGTGTGTTATGGCAAAAATAAACTGAGACTACTCGGATGAGTCCCTCTCTACTCGTTATCCAGCGTTCACAATGAGCACCTTCTGCCATTTCATCCTCTGTCCCTACATCTGAGCTTATATGACAACCCATTGTATTTTCAGACTTTTAGTTGAAATTTCCATACACGACTGTGGACAAACCTGGTCCGCATGGCTGTGAACACTGACGTGACAGGTAAAGCTCCAGCCCCACGAGGAGTCTCCCAGGGCGGCTTCCCGCTCCGTCTCTCCCCTCTGGGAGGTCGAAAAGCCTGTCCCGGCGCGTTCACGAAGGGACCGTGTGGCGCGGGCGCTGGCGTCTGTCCTCCTGGGCTCGGGGTGTCCCTGTGCGCGTCGTCACCGGGGTGGCCCAGCGGCCACTTCCCTTCAGGGGACTAGTCCTCCCGCGCACGGACAAGGCCGGTCTGTGGAACGGTCTCCTGACGGCGAACATTCGGGCTGTTCCTGGTCGTCGCCTTTTCCGACGAAGTCCTGTTCTGCCCTGCGGAAGACAACAGCCCCGGAACCCTGCGGGCCACGAGCGGCCAGGCCGCCCTCAGGGCCGGTGCAAGTCGCTCCCGCC
>NW_007730141.1:7032-25696 GCF_000696425.1 Galeopterus variegatus
ACATGGTCGGGCACGGAGGTGTCGCTGCGGATGTTTATCACGGTGGAAGTCACAGGAGCCGAGCTCTGGGGCATCCCCAGCACAGCCACCTCGTGCTCCTCCTTGAGCAACTCGTAGTTTTCAGAGACGCCAGTGTTGGCACGAGTGAAGAAGGTTTGGGAAGTGTGGTTCATGTTGCCGAGACCCAACCAGATTCCAGGGACAGGGCCACAGTCCCAGGGGGCAGGGCCAGCGGGGCACGGTGGAGGCCGTGGGCACCGCTGGTGGCCTCCAAGATTCTGTATTATCTGTGAAATACTCTGAAGATTACATCTGAGAAAATGATGAGAAGGACGATGACTATCACGATCGTAAGGATGCTGAAGATGAGAGCGGAGATGTTCAGGCACCTGGCGGTGGAGGCATAGGCCTGGGCCCCAGTCACATCGCCCACCATCTTCCTGTCCCTAGACTGGGGAGACCGCATGGTGAGGGGGCCATGAGCGGGCCAGCTGCCGAGGCCGAGGTCCCCCCTGATTCCCATGTGCCCAGGTCAGTCTCCACCTGCCCTCAGTCTGATTCGGGACCTCCCCCTCCCCTTTGTTGCAGACTCCCAAGGTGGCCAGGAGGGTCATGGCTCCTCCCCTCTCTGCCTTGGCCCCAGCACTGGCCAATCACCCTACCATAGGAGTAAAGTCCCTCCTATAGAGAGTTTTGTTTGCTCTTTCTGTACCAGCCTTGGGGGTTTTAATCAGAAGTGTGAAGGATGTAATTTCTCTGATTTTGCTGTAGTGGAGAATTTCTTCAGAGTCATGAGGACTAAAGTTGACAGCGGCCATTCCTGAGCACCCCAGTGCATCCTCATACCTACACTGGGAAGGGTCCCCCAAGCCACACACTAACAAGAGAGATTCACACGGGAACACACACACAGAGCCCTCTTCTTTCCCTCCCTTTCCCAACACCAGGGGCCGTGGGGACAGGTGGAGCTGGCAGGCTCACACCACTTTCCTGGGGCATCCCCCCACCCGCACGCACCTTCACGGAGTAGGCGAACGCGACAAAGCCCAGGCAGCACCAGTTCATGAAGAGTGTGTTGAACAGGGACCAGACCACATGGTCGGGCACGGAGGTGTCGCTGCGGATGTTTATCACGGTGGAAGTCACAGGAGCCGTCCCCAGCGTGGCCACTTCATGCTCCTCCTTGAGCATCTCGTAGTTTGGGGGGAGGCCGGTGTTGGCACGAGTGAAGAAGGTTTGGGAAGTGTGGTTCATGTTGCCGAGACCCAACCAGATGTCCCGTCCAGACGCTGGGGCAGTCAGTGCTCAGTGGATCCTCCCCGTCCTCTGTTGTTTCGATTTCTCAGAAGTTTCCTTTTCCTGGCATTTGACAAATTGGGAGCTGGCTGGGGACTCAGGAGGGCGGAGCAAAGTTTTTAGGATCAAGTTACCCTGCAGCAGTGGGGCAGGCTGGAGGGCAAAGGAGGAGCTTCCTGCCCAAGCACTCAAAACAGGACGTGTCGAAACAGAAGTCCACACCTCATTCTGGGTGGGGGTGGGATCTGGACACGGTTCTTGGGCCTCAGAGTCTCCCCACTGCAGGCGACAGCTACAGGACCTTCCTGCCTGGGTGACGGGCCCCTGCCACAGAAAACGTGCCCCCGAGCTCACACCTCACTTCTTACATCCATGGCCCTGTCTGCAGCTGAAGTCCCTGCTGCAGGAGGGTTTTGGGGAGGCCTAAACCTCCGTGGGTCTCCTGGTTGCAGGTCGGAGGCTCAGCAGCCAATGTTGCCTGGCCCAGAGGAGCTTTGCAGGCCCAGGAACCAGAACACTGGGGCTCGCTGACTGAAGAGCAGGCTGTGGTGGGAGACGGGGGCGATTCCAGGGCACGTGGGAGCAGGTTGGGTCACAGTGCCGGCACCCTTGAGCCCCCTGCCCTTCCTACCTCCATCCTGTGCCCTGGCATTTCCCACCGGTGTGGCAGGGCTGCTTACTGTGTTCAGTAGAAATCATTGGAGGCTGCAGTTTTGAACTAAGTTTCTGTACTAAGCTCAAAAGACTAGACTGAAAATCAAAATGGAGTCACCCATGCTAAGTTGTACATCACTTAGGTTCTGGTCTGACTTCAGACAAGTCAGGAGAGAGAGATAACAGCCACTCTCCCAACAGGCCAACTTTACCCTTCAACAGGTGTGACAATGACATCCCTCTGCTTTAATCCTTACACAGAAGAGACAGCCTGACGTGGCCTGATCTTCACTGGTCAGCTACTTTCCTATGGTTCTGTCTTCCTGTCCCCACTTTACAAGGACAGTGACTTCAAAATGAGCTGTCCCTTTCTGTTCCTTGTTGAGCCTTTCCTCAGCATTTGTCTGTCTATAAGGTCACCCCCCTCTGCCTGGCTCATGGGAACTCTTATTCTATCATATGGAGAAACTTGTTCCCGATTCTAGACTCACAGTAAAGCCAATTGAGGTCTTTAACTAAATGTGTTGTCATTTGATTCTTTGACAACTGGATGTCCTGGGCTTTAGTCACTGCCATGCTCGAGGAACCTGGGGAGTTGGCAGAGAGGGCTGTGGAGCTGTGGGGCCTGTGACACCTTCTCAGCAGAGGGTGAGGTCAGCTTAGTAGCCAGGAAGGCAGCTCCTTGTCAGGATGAAGGATCACAGCTGTCCCTGCTGTCTGCAGTTCTTTCCTAAAGAGAGGAAGATGTGGGATAACATGGCAGAGGCTGGACTCTCCCATTAGAAGCTATGGCTCTTCACCCGCAGGCCTCGCTGGGCTGAGGCCCCCAGACCAGCCTCGAGGGGCCCCCGTGGCTCCCACATCCCCCAGAGCTCTGGGATCAGGGCCCTGGGGCTCCTCCAGGTTCCAGGTCTCATCTCCTCAGCCTCTTCCCTGGGTCCCCTCATGGGTGCCAGCTGTTTCCTGCAGTTTCTACCTCCACGTTAGCCCATGAGCAGTGTCACCTGTCACCAGCTCCTAAGAAGACGTCCTCACTGGTGAATAAATACCTCATGTGGCTTCGCTGTTGCAGGAGGGACCCACACTGACGCAGCGTTTTCCTGGCCGGCGGGGCCAATGCTGCACACCTGGACCGCCAGAGGGTGCAGGGTGGGCAGAGCAGGCACAGGATGGGGGCGAGGGCAGACAGGCTGGGCTGGCACCTGTTTAAATCCTGATGGGTTGCATGTGCCCACTGCTGTGGGGTAACACTCCCACCATGGCCCATTTCACACCACCCACAGGACGTCCAGACGCGGAGCGTATAATTGCAAAGCGATGTGGGTTTGTTTGTCTGTTTGCAGCTGTCCTTTTTAGGAAATCTGAACCCTTGACCCTGGTGTTGTCAGTAAGATGCTCTAAGCAGCTGCGGCGACTGTCCAGCCCAGTCATGTGTTCTGAGTAGTGACCACTTTTGTTTTACGTAAATTATTTCAGTGCTACGTGCGGCAACTGTCCAGCCCAGTCATGTGTTCTGAGTAGTGACCACTTTTGTTTTACGTAAATTATTTCATTGATGGTTTAGGAGGTTTAAGTTCTACAGTGGCTGACAGTGGCTGTGTTCACAATCGACTCACAATATTCCTGCAATCGAATGTGTTGCATCAGGAAGTTTGCAGGCTACAGAACAGAGGTTTTATTCTGCAGGTAAAACCTTCAGTCTCCTACTAGAGGCCCACTGTGTGTGTCCATCCTCAGGCCCTGGGTCCCCAGTTCCCTCTCTTTCTCCGGCTTGTCCCGGTGAGCTGTGAGGACTTCACCACGTCCAGGATTCCACGTCCTTCTATCCTCGGCCGAGTCTCCCCACACACAGAGGACGGCCGGGCTCTGCGTCCAGCTCTGCCCATGGGGAGGTTGCCCCTCACCAGGGTCTTGAAGCCGCCCCTGAGTGGGCTTGAGTCAGCCCCATCCCTGTCCGACTGGCTCCCTCTCCCAAGCTGGCCCATGGAGAGCCAGCTGATTTCTTCATCCTCCAGCATCGGGTCCCACGAGGACGTGCCTGCAGCCCCACGTGGCAGAGAGGCGGTGCTGGGAAGCGGTGGGGTGGCAGCGGTGGGAGAAGCAGCCTGACCCACCCGGGATGTTCCACTTTTATCCACATAAAATGCATTCTTGCTGGTCCCACCCAATGCTCTGACTTGGTGCGTGTGACACAGCCCAGCTCAGGGTGGGCATTTCTGCCACACGGTCACTGCTGGCCCGTGTCCGTCTTTACAGACAGGATAGAGAAGACTGCATATGCAAGTTCAGTGTCCCCATTCCATGACCTGAGGCTGGCTAGATCTACTCTCACAGCCACAAGCTGGGCTCCCACTAGCTTGGTCTGCAGCAGTCCACTGTCACCCACCAGGGTCCATCTGTCCTGCTTGGTCAGACTAGTGAACTAAAGGAAGTGTGGATGAGGGCCAGCACCTCTGCACCAGTGGTGTCAGGTGTGGCACTTGTCCTGCTACCCTTCTGTGACACTGTGATATTTATATGTTAGTTTTTATCCTGGCTCATACTAACCTGACCTTCTCCCGCCCTCCTCTCACCTGCTCCTTTTTCTTGCCGATGATGCAGGAAATTCTCTTATCGACTTTAGCTACTTATGGTCCTAAGACCCACATTCCAAGGGCCGGCCCATGGTTCACTTGGGAGAGCGTGATGCTGACAACACCAAGTCAAGGGCTGAGATCCCCTTACCAGTCATCTTTAAAAAAAAAAAAGACCCACATTCCAGAAGGGGCCCTGCCCCATGCCTTGGAGGAAGGAAGGCTGCACAGACAGGCCTCGCTCGGCTTCCCCACTCCATCTGTTAGGGTCAGGCCATGCTCTTTTTGTCCAATCACATTTCTACTCAGTAGTCCATGCTTCAGTCATGCCTACATCATGAAGCTTCCATCAAAACCCAAGAGCACAGGGTTCAGGAAGCGCAGGTCACTGAACACGTGGAGGTTCCTGGAGGGTGGCTCTCTGGGGAGGGCGTGGACGCTCCGTGGACGCTCCCCACACCCACCCTGCGCATCCCTTCATCTGTGTCCTTTGTGATATCCTTTACAGTAAATGGGTAAATTTTAGTATTTCCTGAGTTCTGTGAGCCGCTCACCTAATCGATCAAACCTAAGGAGGAGGTCGTGGGCGCCCTGACTTATAGCTGTTCAGTCAGAAGCTCCAGGGACTGGATTTGCCACTGGTGTCTGAATGGTGGCGGTCTTGGGGACTGAGCCCTCAACCTGTGGGATCTGACGCTTACACCAGGTAGACAGTGTGAGAACAGATTTGAATTAGAGGACGCCCTGGTGACATTCAATGCAAAGTTCATTGCTTGCTCGCTGGTGGGGAAAATGCCCCACATCTGGTCGTACAAGTCTTCTGTGTTGATTGCTGTGGTGTGAGATAACAGAAAAAAGTTTGTTTCTCCCAGTCACTTCCCCAGGATGAGACATGACTTTTTTTTTTTTTTTTTCAAAAGATGACCAGTGAGGGGATCTTAACCCTTGACTTGGTGTTGTCAGCACCGCGCTCTCCCAAGTGAGCCATGGGCTGGCCCTGAGACATCGCTTTTGACTTTCTTGACTTAGGGCAGGTCGGGGGAACAATTACAGGGACCTCCACCTGCTGTCCACACCACAATGCCTCTTACCCAGCAGGCTACTGACCCAGTGTGGGGTTCTGCCAGCCACCACCTGTTTCTGTTCCAAACATACATCAGGAAGTGGGAAATGCCTGCTGGGAGGGTCCCGGGACTGGGGGACCCCAGGTGAGGGGATTTGGGCCTGGACTCCACTGATTCTTTGGTCCCATGCACCCACCTGGACAGGCAGCCAGCATGAAGCTCTGCTGTGGAGACCCTGACCTGGCCCCTGTGTCCAACAGAGCCTGCCGTGTCTGGACCCACTGCCCAAGTGGGTGCCCAGGAGCGCCTCTGACTGATGGATGTGACGTGCACACGGACAGGGCGGCCTGTGGCCGCGCTCTCAGGCCGGGGACTGAAGGCCAGCTCCTCTGCAGGGCCCAGGACCGTGGTTTCCCGGAGGTTTCGCCGAGTCCTGCGCCCGCACCCTCGCGGCCTGCCCGGTGCAAGCTGACGAGCTCCCGTGCTGGCTGTCGCGTTTCCCAGGGACGCCGTCTGGACGGTGTCCTGCAGGACCCTCCGCTGTCGGGCCCCTTCCCCTTGCACGTTGCAGCAGGAGGTCACCGCCTTGCTCCTGGAGTCCTAGGTGGGTCCCACTACCGCTGCTGCCCCCGTGTCCCTTAGGCCCCTAGGCGCCCGTCCTGATGTGCACGTCACATCTCTCAGTCGAGGCGCTCCTGGCGGCTCACTTGGGCAGTGGGTCGAGACACGGCAGGCTCTGTTGGACACAGGGGCCAGGTCAGGGTCTCCAGAGCAGAGCTTCATGCTGGCCGCCCATCCAGTTGGGCGCATGGGACGAAGGAATCAGTGGGGTCCAGGCCCAAATCCCCTCACCTGGGGTCCCCCAGTCCCGGGACCCTCCCAGCAGGCATTTTCCACTTCCTGATGTATGTTTGGAACAGCAACAGGGGGCGGCTGGCAGAACCCCACACTGGGTCAGTAGCCTGCTGGGTAAGAGGCATTGTGGTGTGGACAGCAGGTGGAGGTCCCTGTAAGTGCTCCACACAACTTGCCCCAAGTCAAGACAGTAAGTCAAAAGCAATGTCTCATTCTGGGGAGGATAGCAGAAGTGCCACCCTCAGATCCTGCTGGGTGCAGAGGTGCTTGCCCCTGTCCACGCTTCTTTAGTTCACTAGTCTGGCCTGCAGGACAGATGGACACTGGCGGGTGACTGTGGACTGCTGCAGACCAAGCTAGTTGGAGCCCAAATTGAGGCTGTGAGAGTATATCTAGCCGGCCTCAGGTCCATGGCGCGTGGGCACTGAGCTGGTCCATGCAGGGTTTTCTGTGTGTACAATACATGCACTTTCACGCCCGCCTCACTTCTGGGAGACTGGATATGCAGGGCTCTCAGCTTTCAGCTGTCATCAGGGTCGCTGAAGGTCATACCTTCTTCCACGTCACATCCTGTTTTCAACGCCTGATCAGTCGTGGTGTACAGGCCTGGCTCTGCTCTGGACATCTTCAATGGGCCGTCCCAATTCCACAGTCCTGCAGGGTTGGCTCAGCTCCCTCCTGCTGCTTTCCCCTCTTTCCACTGGGCTTGATCCCAAGAGCCTCCCTAAAGTACGTCCCCCACACACATCTCCTTGTATTCTGCCTTCCGGAAACATGGACAGGGCAACTGCACAGGGCTTTATTGGTCTTTGCAATGACTGGCTTTCCGTCGGAGCGAGGTGGGAGCCCCTGCGGCGTTCTGAGCACAGGCGGGATGGGACCTGCCTTGTTTAACAGGCTCACTCTGGCTGCAGTGCTGGGAACAGGCTAGTGGCCCAGGCATAGAAGTGGAGGGCTCTAGAGTAGGGGAGCGCCATTGGTCTCCGGTGGTTGCAGAGGGGATGGTGAGGTTCACGTGCACCAGAGGTGGGGCCAGCAGGACTTGGTGTGGTGACAGATGGGCTTTGGCCTGAGCAGCTGGATGGTGGAGCAGCTGGGCCTGCTCTGGGGAAGACTGGGCAGAGCAGGTTTGGTGGAGGATTTTGTTGAGGATACCGGTGAGCCCTCGCCTGCAGAGCAGGCACTTGCACTTGGGTGTGTGAGTCTGGAGTTTGGGAGAGAAGTCTTGGCTGAAGACATAAATGTGAGTCACTGGCATAGATGCCTCTGTCACCATGAGGGTCTGAGCCCTCCAGAGAGAGCCGAGACCTGGATGGAGCCTGAGCGGCAAGCAGGATACCCCCCAGCCCCCACCGCAAACTTTTGGGATTGGGACGGGCAGGGATAGCCGCTTGAGAGCCTGAGGAGGAGGGCAGTGTCCACCGCCGGCCCCACGCGGACCGTGGAGCTCGGAGCTCGTGCAGCCCCTGCTGGTTTCTGCTAAGCGCTTCCCCTCGACTGGGGCTTGTTTCCTCTTCGACCTTGCTCGTCGCCTGTGTTCCCAGGGTCTGACACTGGTCACCAGAGGTGACACGGGCAGAGTTCTTGGGATAGAGGGGCTGCAGTTTCAGCAGCTCTGGTCCTGAAGGGGGGCTTAGCCCAAGCCTGGGGGGCCCGGCCCCTCCCGGAAGCTGAGGCAGCATCGTGCCCACTCACCACCCACAGCCCTGAGGGGGCCTCCTTTTGGCCATGAGGGAGGGGCTCTAGTTAAAGGTCTGCAGCCACTGTCCCTGCGCCCCAGCAACCTTCTCTGGGGCGGGATGACTGGGACAGAAGGGGGCTCTGGTGGGTGGTCTGTGGCCTCTGAGCACTACCCACAGCAGCCTTTGATGGGGGGCTCTCTGGGCGGGGGGCGGGGCCGCACCGTTTGGTGGCTCCAGCCTGTAATTTGGGTTATATTTAGCCAGTGGCGCTGGGCTGGTCCCAGAGGACGGCCGGGGCTATAAGCGGCCGCGGGTGCCCACCCTGGAAGTGAGAGTCTGAGCGAGGAAGAGACAGCGCTGGAACCCATGGACACGTCGTACCCCCGCGAGGACCCCCGGGCCCCGACGCCCCACAAGGCCGACAGCACCGGCCACACGGCCCTCACGCTGGGGGTGCCGCGACCTCCGCCTCGGGACCACTTGATCTGGTCGGTCTTCAGCACCCTGTACCTGAACCTGTGCTGCCTCGGCTTCCTGGCGCTGGCCTACTCCATTAAGGTGGGCGGCGGGGGCTGCATGGGCTGCTGTCAAGGTGGCGTGGGGGAGGGCATTCCACAGGGGGCTGCCGGTGAAGGGGCCACCCCATTGGCATGGCCTGAAAGGGGCTCCTCACCAGGGTGAGGGCCAGAAAGGCTTGTCCATCATGGTGGGGGTGCTGTTCATAAAACAGGAGGTCTGTTCTTAAGGGAAGGTTTAGTCCGTCCAAAAGAGCACGGAGCCCATGGGGTGTATCTGCCCATCAAATGGGGGCTTTTCACCTGCTGTGGGCTGCTATGCACAGAGCCCCCTTTGGCTCCAGCTCCTGGGTGGGGGTAGGGTCTCAGCACCACAGAGGGACCACGTAGGTGGGTGCTGGCCTGGGATGGACACTGGGTCCATAGCAGGGGCAGGAAGAGCCAGGGGCCCCACCCAGCCCACATTTGGACCGGGGTCTCTTATGATCCAGGGCTCCACGGAGGGCTGAGGCATGTGTAAAGTTGCGGGCAGGGAAAGGAGTGGCTGAGCTCGGGGGAGTGTCCCCTCGGGTCATACCCCTCCATCCAAATCTTGGGTCCAGCATGGGCCCTCCAGTTTCCCCAGGTGGGGGGCAAGGCCCCCAGGCCTGAGGACATGTAGATATCTGGCCCTGCGGCCACTCCGCAGGCCCGAGACCAGAAGGTGGCTGGGGATCTGGAGGCGGCCCGGCGTTTGGGCTCCAGAGCCAAGTGCTACAACATCCTGGCTGTGATGTGGACACTAGTGCCACCTCTGCTGCTCCTGGGGCTGGTGGTGACTGGCGCCCTGCACCTGTCCCGGCTGGCCAAGGACTCTGCAGCTTTCTTCAGCACCAAGTTCGATGACACAGACTATGACTGACAGGCTGGGTTCTGACCCTGTCCTCACCAGGGGACCCGGAGCCAAGGACACTGACAACAGGGTGCTGACCCTGGGGCTCAACATTGACCCTCTAGGGTCTTCATCCCCACCTCATCCTGACCCTGGGGCCTCCCAGCCCCAACCTGGGCACCTAATGATGATCCTTTCAAATCCCAGGGGCCTTACCCTAACCTTGAGGGTCCCCAGCCTCTAACTCTGCCCCCACCTGACCCTCCCCCCCTCACTCAAACAGGCTCAGCCTCAGTTTCGCAATTAAAGGTGCCTGTTTCCAGAAAGTGCCTCCTGGGCCTCATTCCTGGCTAGGGTGGGAGAGGGAGCTGCCCTCGGGACCACGGAAGCCACATCCCCCTGGAATGGTGGGCGCCTCCCCAACAGCTCAGCAGCCCCGTTCCGTCTGCCTGGCCGTGCCCCCAACTGCCCCTTTGCTTAGCCAAGGGGAGGCCTGCGGCTTCTGGGGCGGAGGCGCCTGAGTATTTTAGAATGAAGTTTGGGAACGCAGGCCTTTGATCTCTGCTGCCCTGTGGTTCAGCGGCCTGCATTCTGTAACGTGTGGGTGCGTCTGCTGACTCCACATGTGCGCCCACCCCATCTACGTGTGCACGCGTGTCTGTGCGTGGGGCACCTGCATGTGCTTGCAGTCTACGTGGGAGCCCTGCCTGTGGGCTGGGTGTGTGCTGCCCTCCTTCTGGGTCACTCTGTGTCTGTGGCCCTGTGTGCCACTTTAGTCCTGAGAAATCTCAGTACCTGAACTGTGGTTTCCCTCCTTCCTGGGTCAGTGAGGTAGCCGGGGTGCCTGGGCGGGACCATGGGGCTGGGCGCACACGGTCCCCCTGTCACCCATGTACATCTTCCACACGTGTGCAGGATCCCAGTCCCTCCCTCTGCCCCCACCAACTGTGCACAGAGAGGCAGGCAGGGAGGAAATGCGGGTGTGAACATTTTCTGAGCCCCCTGATGCTCGGTGACAGTCATGTTACTTCTCCTCTCTCATGTGCCACACAGCTCCCCGCCCCCCAGAACCAGCAAAGCCTGGCAAGTGGCGCAGGACAAACAGATGCACGAGCTCTGTGTGGTGAGGCCGCAGGGCCTCCCTGGGGCTGGCCAACGACAGGGCGGGCTAATTGCAGGGGCCTTGACCACAAGGCAGCTCAGGGTTTGAGCACCCCACCCAGGGTGCCTTCCCTTCCCAGGAGTCCCCCTCACTTGCCTGTCTTCCTGGGCTGGGTGGGGGTTTCTGTCTAGTTGCTCTACTTGGAGCCCCCAGAGCTACGCCCTCATCCTGTGACATGCCTGCAGCCAACAGCTGTCCTGGCTGTCTCCACGGAGCCCACACTGAGGACAGCGTGCTTTGGCCGAGCTAGCCCCTGGAGGCAGAGGTGTGTGGAGCTGGAGCACTGGCCCCTGCTGGGTGCTGGTGACAAGACAAGGCTGGCCCTTTGGTAGACCAAGGATAGGGGCAATGTGCCAGGCGGGGCTTGGATGGGGACAGAGACAGTGGGCCAACTCTAAGCCTCAGGATTGGCCCAAGAAGAGATTGACTGGTGCTGGACACAGAGGCCAGGAGCAGAGGTCAGCCTGGGTGTGGCCAGGTACATGTCCACAAAGATGGGATGGCCTGCCAGTTCCCATGCTTTGAGAGGGGGCCAGGGATTGTCTGGCCCATGCCGAGGTGCTGAGGACAGTGTGTGGTCAAGATGCCTTGGGGAAAGGGTCACAAGCAGCCCTCCCTGCCCCAGCCTCAGTCTCCTGGGCAGGCTGATGGATCCTGACCAGCCAGGCCAGCACACCTGCCTGGTCACCCCACCACGGCCTCCCCAGAGGGTCGCCACACTGTGTTCAGAGGTGACAGCACACACGTGCAGCAGGGACTAGGCCACATCTGTACTGTGGGTGCAGGACCACCTGTCACCTGTCCTGCTGGGACAGGCCTGGATCACGGCAAGGAGAAGAGGCCCCCGCTCTCCTCAGCAGACCTGCCTCAGCTGTTTTTTGCCCAGTGACAGCGTTTGATGGGCACAGATCTGCAGCTGAAGGAGAGACTGCAGGCACCGAGGCGAACCCCACAGAAGCGTAGGTGACATTCCCCGAGGCCCTGCACCCTTGGCTCCAGCTGGGCCCTGAACTTCTTGCTGGTCTGCAGCTTAGGCCACGGTCCTCCCCGCTGTGGCTGTGAGCCCCAACAAGCATGCCGCTCGGTCACTGTGGCCGTAAATGCATGGTGTCCACAGGTCCCCACCATCTGCACACCACATTGTTCCTGTTGAGG
The DNA here is from genome assembly GCF_000696425.1 of Galeopterus variegatus. Taxonomy (NCBI): domain Eukaryota; kingdom Metazoa; phylum Chordata; class Mammalia; order Dermoptera; family Cynocephalidae; genus Galeopterus; species Galeopterus variegatus. The sequence goes on from NW_007730141.1 coordinate 18,860, forward strand.
TGGCCACGAGAAGTCCCCTCTCAGACTTCCAAGTGCAGAGGCTCAGCTGGCCAAGGCCGGCTCTGCCCTGGAGCACAGGCTCACGCCATAGGCTGCTCCCTGTGGTGACTGAGTGTTGCAGATAGGAGGCAGGCCCCGGGAGTCGGGCGTTCTGATGCCACCTCCCGAGCCAGCCATGGCCCAGGACACCTCCACACACACCTTTCCCCTCTCCCTCATGCATCGCGGCAGGCCTGTGTCCTCTGACGCTCAGCTGGTGCCTGCTTCTTGGAGACAGGGATCAGCTTTCCACTGTGAATAGGGAATGTGGGCAACGCCAGTGTGCGAGAGGTGCAGACAGCAGGGGACCCACCTTGCTGCACTTTCTGATCCGCTGCACAGCCCTTTCTTTTAGAAGGAAAGAGGCACGTGGGCTCCTTAGAGAAGTAAAGCATCTCCCACACCAGACTTTAATTGCTCAGGCTGACTCTGTGCAGGGGGCCTGGTCCTCACTGGGATTTCGGCAGCAGACGTCATTTCACCCCACTCTTGGGAAACCACCGCTGACCCATCCCAAGGGCCGAACACAGCCTCCAGCTGTGGGCAGCCTGCCCAGGACAGATGGGCCGGGGGCCATGGCCTTGAACCCTTGCACATTTGGCTCTGCTCCCTGTGGCTGGTCAGTGGGGAGACATGGGGTCTTGCTCTGGCATCTGTCTGTCCTTTATCTCACAATGGCTCCCCACTCTCTTCTCATGGGCACTTGGTTGAGGAAAGGCTGCCCATCCCAACCCACTCTGTGCCAGAGTCTGTCCAATCTGACCAAAGTGGCCACAGTCCAGAGCAGCCAAAGACTGAGACACATCCCCATAACATCCCATGAGCACCTGGACTCAGCCATGCCTGATCCTCAACTGCACGATGACACAAGTTCCTTTCTGGTGAAGCTGTGACTGAGACGCCTAAGTGATTGTGCAGGTGGCCGAGTGCTGTTCCTACACCTCTCCCAATCCCTGCCGTCCACCTCCCTGTCCTGCACCTGCCTCTGGTTTCTCAGCAGAGATGCTAGCCACCCTGCATCTGGTCCTGTGGACTGTGCCCTGTGACCACGGCACTCGGAAGAGTCTAAGGACAAGAGGCCAGAGGTCAGACGACAGGCTCAGGCCCTGGCTGCAGGAGCTCGGGAAAGCGCCCTGGAGGGAGTGAGAAAGGGCACCGAGGGACAGCGGGTGCTGGTGTCCACCCACAGGGGCAGAGAGATGCATGGGGACACCTGGGGACGCCTGCCATGGTGGGTCAAGGCTGGGGAGGGGCCCAGTTGGGCCTGAGGGACCAAGGCCATCTCAGAGAGGAGTCCTGTGGTACCAGAGGACCAGCGTCTAATGTCTTCAAATTTCTCCTGGGACGCCCTTGGAGCTGGAACTTGCAGGCAGCTATGGGAGTGACCTTTGTATCCGGCCAGCCGAGCGGGGAAAGGAGGCCTTCTGTCCTGTAGGGAGAGAGGAGGTGTCCTGGGGGTGAGGGCACGCTCCCAGGGGGCAGCTGGGGTATGGGCCCCTGGGCCCTCGGACAGGTCTGGGGGTGACTGCCTACCCGGTGGCAGGGGGAGCCGAGCTTCTGATGGCCACAGCTCGACCTCCAGTGGGGGTGTCCAGGGCCCTGCCCGAGTCACAACCTCGACTGTCACAGAGTCCTCAGAGAAGAAAAAGTTAAGCTTGTTCCCCTGGTAGAAGATGCCAGAGACGCACACTCTGGGGATCCCCGCCAGGCACACAGGATCAAAGGTCACACCTGTCCTGGTGACCCTGTGGGGTAGAGTTCTGTGAGGAGTGGTGGGCGCGGCTGGCTGCTCTCTGCCAGCTCCTGTACTCACCTGAACCCCGTGCACCCAAAGAGCACTGCCTGCAGAAAGCCCCCCATGCCTGTCAGGAAGTTCACGGCGCCTGAGCCGTCCGCATTCTCCGTCCACACCTGCAGGGTCAAGGGCTGTGGGTGCCGGGACCCCCAGCACACTGGCCCTCCTGAGGCTGCCGTCCAAGGTCAGGCAGGAATCTCCAGGGCTGTGACCCTGCTGTGACCCTCTGAGGCTGGCTCCACTCCCACCACGGGGCTCAGTGGGAGGCAGGCACGGTCAGCCTGTGGGTCTCAGGCAGCGGCCAGGCTGACCTTGAAGGGCTCCGTGACGTTGGCAAAGCTCCTGTCCAGGAGACCCCGTGCCTTCACTGGGTCCTTTAGCTCCATCCAGCCCACGGCAAACATGCTCTGGGGTCAGAGGTCAGAGGACACGCTGGGGTGAGGCCCACTGTGTGGGGATGGAAGACTGAGGCCAGCGGGGCAGGACCACCCCCAACCCCAGGCTCCTCACCCAAGTCATGGCAGGGCCCTGGGGGGACGTCACAGCCTCGTAGATCTCCAGGTTTGTCCTGCGAATGGCAGGACTCAGGGGGAAGGGGACCGGGTAGCCCAGGAGCACCACGTCTGCCTGCTTCACCTCCTCTCCTGCGGGGAGAGCTGCTGCTGACAGGGGTGGGGGCGCTCCAGGACACAGGGGTCAGGGGGGCAGGGGGCCCTTGAAGGAGCTCTGAGTCCACTCACCAGGCTCGTACCCATCAAACTCTGGGTGGAAGTTCCGCTCTGGGTCAAAGGGCACCTTGATCTTATCAGCCACCAGCAGCCACTGGTCAGGGACCGGCAGACCCAGGTCCTGGGCCAGGGCAGCAGCAAAGCGCAGGCTGGGGAGAGGAGGGGGCTGCAGCCAGCACTCAGGCCGGCCCCCTGCTTGGTGGGGTGGGGGTGGGGCAGGTCTGCAGCCTGGGAAGGGAGGGGTGGGGAGGTTTTCAGGTCTGACCTGTTCTGGGCCAGGACATTGGTGTACACGGAGTTGTTGACCCCTGAATGGTACTCGTCGGGGGGCATGACTCCTGGGCACACAAAGCCATGATGGTACTTAGCGCAGGGTCTCAGGGGCTGCCCTCGATGCCAAGTCAGGGGCCTGGAAACCACCTGCTGAATCTGCAGCATCCACCACCTCCCCTCCTGCGCCCCTCACCCCTCACCCCTCAGGTGGCATTCCTCCTGCCTGGGGCCCCACTCCACACGGCTGCACCAAAACTCCGCCACGCCACTGACCACGTCCCAGCCGCCAGCCTCTCGGAAGAGCTGCAGGTCCTGGGGGCAGAAGGCGGGACAGAGGCCAGGACTCCAGTGATTCTGGTTCCCACCCAACGCCGACCCTTCCGAGAACCCAGAATACAAGACCTGGCTCCGTGACGCCTGTCCTCAGCCAGCTTCCCAGGACTGGCCCCGAAGAGCAAGTCACGGGGGCGGGGGCGCAGCGACACCTCACCTGCGTGGTGTGGTAGTACAGCTCGAAGGCCAGCACCACGGCCCCGTTGATGTGGATCTCCTGGACCCCGTAAATGTCCTCGGGGCAGACCTCCAGGCCGGAGCCTGCGCTCTCCCAGGCAAACTTGGCTCCCTGAGGGGGAGGGCGGTGGTGTAGACGTGACCCTCCTCTGGCGTGACCCTGCTCTGGCGGGCAGGGGCCGCCCACTGACTTCCCCATGCCCTTGACCTTCAGAGAGAGGAGGAGGTGGGGGCAGGCAGGGTAGTGAGAGGACCCAAGAGACTGGGCCAGAGTGGGGTCCCAGCCCTGCTGCTGTCCCACCTCCCCTCTCAGGTATAGGCTGCGGGGAGCTGTTGAGGCCCCACAAACTTCAGGGCAGAGAATCCAGGACGTCCCATCCCCACCCAGAGAGGCGACCTGGGGTGTGAGGACACCAGGCCCTGCAGGGCCCACAGGGTGGGTGCCCAGGTCCTCCTTACCTGGTAGCCCAGGTTCCGGGCATTCTCCAGAGCGCCCCCCAGCGTCCGGATGCGGTACTCCAGGATAGCCCTGGAGGCCTCCGGGTGGAACATCAGGACACTCGGGAACATCCAGAGATCCTAAGAGCACAGTCCCTCTTCCTGGAGCTGGACAGGCTCTCACACCCTCTCCCTCCCCTCCCGCCTGGTAGAGCCTCGAGTGGGGTGAGTGCCTGGCGAGCGGGGTGGCTGAAAGCCCCATCGCTGCCTTCCTGCAGTCCCTCTGCCTCCGTCCAGGTCCTTCCGCCGCCACCCACCCAGATCTGCTGTGGGCCCACCCGGGTGCCCCCTCCAGCCCAGACGCTCTGGAGTCTGGTCCTCAGTCCAGCACTTCCCCTCCCCAGCAGTATGTGGTGCACCCAGAGGCTCAGGCCGGAATCTGGGTGTGCACAGTGTCAGGCGGCAGCTGCCTGATCTAGAGTGAACGGCTCAGCCTCCCGAGACTCAGCCGTGAGATAGGCCACAGCACCAACCTCGCAAGGCATGGGGACGATGACGGAGCAGCCCTGAGCACAGTCACCCTCGACACCTCCACACCCAGCAGTCACTGAGTCCCAGCACCCTACACCCTCAGCTCCTCCCAGCCACCCGCAACCCGGCTCCACTCTGATCTTTCCAGGACGCACCTCTGCCCGTGTCCCTCTCCCTGTTAAAGTCTCTGTGGCTTTTGTGGCCCTCAGGTAAACTCCAAGCTCTATACCATACTCTCTACGAGACCCTGGTGACTTGGGCCCATCGCTCTCTTTGCCATGGTGAGCGCCCCTTCCCTAGCCCATGTGCCACACGCATCTCAGCTCTGGGCCTTTGCATCTTCTGGTCCCCTCGTCTGGACCACTCTTCTCCACCGAACTCCTACACACCCTTCTGCTGAGATGCCACCTCTTCCAGGAAGCCTTTCCTCACCCTGTGCTTCCCCAACCACAACTCCGAACCCAAGGAGGGCGTAGCTGGTGGCCCTCCATGCCCATCTGCTGCCTACCACGTGGCCGGTGCTGAGTGGACGATGCTCACCTGGTCCCAGAAGACGTGGCCCCAGTAGCACTCCTCACGGCTCCCATTTGAGAGGCCCCCAGGGCTGAGGCCATGGCAAACATATCCTGGGGTCCCGGGCTGGGGCAGGGCACTGAACAGGTAGTAGAGGGAGCCACGCAGGGCCTGGCGCAGGGGCAGGGGCCCTGCCACATCCAGGCCACAGCCTGCCCAGAGCTGGGCCCAGGCCTGCACGTTGGCCATATACAGGGTGCCCCCGGCCTGCAGCTGGAGGGCCTCGGTGAGGCACGCCTGGGCTTCAGCCTGGCTGCTGCCCACCACGGTCAGAAAGTCCCAGGTCCTGTCCTCCTCGCCTTCCCCCAGGGTCAGGGCTGGGGGCACTGGTGTCCACAGCATGTGTATCTCGTGCTGCAGCCCCCCAGGCTGCTCAGGGGTGAGCGTGTGGCTGTACAGGTACCTGCAAGAGTGTGGCCGTGCCTCAGGGATGGGCACCCTCCTTGGGCCGCCCAGCTGGGACTCTGGCCCCCTCCTCACCGGGCTCCCTGGAAGTCAGGTCCCACATGCAGGTCCAGGTCTGGGCTTTCTGGGGAGAAGGCTGACCGCAGCAGCACTGTGATGGGCTGGCCCCCTGTGGCCAGGCGGGTGAGGCACACACTGAAGGCCAGGACGTGGGGCAGTGTGCGGTGGGCATAGATTCGCTGGGAGGCGCGGAAGCTGGGGCCCTCCAGTGTGTGCAGAAAGGAGCCTGGGGCGGGGGGTGGGGAAGGGAAGACAGGGCCCCGGGGAAGGTTACAAAGCTGCTGCCCCCAGAGATACAGGCCACGCTGCACTGTGGCCTCCTGGGCTGGCAGTGGAGTCCCTCTGACCTCTGGCTGTTTCTTCCCACAGTGAGGTGGGTCCACTCTCTAAGTCTTGGGGGCTCTCTCGGAAGCTACAGCTGCACAGGGGACCCCGGGCTCCCCTCCAGAGGGAGGGGAAGGTGGGGGACCCCGAGAGGCCATGCCTTTCAAGTCGGCCTCTTGCCTCCTTTCTTTGTGAGGCTTCCTGTGGAAAGTCAGGAGGTGCGGGAATGGGATTTGCTGTTGTGGACCCCTGCTCACCTGGGACAATGGTTTGGGGGTAACAGGACAGGTGGCGGCTACCTGCGTTGGTGTCCAGGGCAAAGGTCTCGGTCAGCTGCTCTCTTGTCCCGGCAGGGGCCTCCAGCCGGACGTTGAGGGGGCTGGGCAGAATCGCCCGGTGTGTGTCCCTGCCAGCCCCATTGTACACGCCACTCACATGCAGTGTATCATGATACACGCGTGTGCCCAGATATGCATTGGTCACAGTGGCCAAGAGCCGGGGGTCACTGGGCAGAGAGTGGGCAGTGAATACGGTGGGATCCTCGCCGGCCCCCTCCATGGAAAGGTTCACTCAGCTGGAGTGGCCTAGAGAGTGTGGGGTCAGGGACCCTGGCATTAGCGGGCCTTTCCCAGGCCCCTCTCAGAACGTGGCTGATGCCCCCCACCAGATTGTGGTGGGAAGTGTGGGACCCGCCGGGCAGCCCTGATTATCCAGAGCCCCCACCTACGAGCCACCCCAGGAAAACACCTTCGACTCTCAGAGATGCTTGAATCCCTAATACTGATTTCTGGGAACCACCGAACGTCCCCTCAGACTCTCGCCTTAGAACCCCAACCCTGACACTCGGGGGCTCTCTCCGGCCTGCTCTCCATGCCACGTCCCGTCCCCCAGCCCCAGTCCTGACCTCAGCTGCATGTGGTCGGTGAATGAGGAAGCCTCAGCCCAGGGACATTCGTCCTGCAGGAGGCAGGGCAGGCCGGGCTGGGGCTGCACGGGGCACGCGGGTCGTGGAGTGCTGGGGCAGGGGCAGCAGCTGGGAGGGCGGGCGGCGCTGTCTGGGACTCACCGCAGCTCTGCTCGGTCACCGGACGCCCCAGGTGGGAGCCTGTGTCTCTGGGTCCCCCCCAGGGTCGGGGTTGGCGCTGCCCGTCCAGGCCCGGA
>NW_007730141.1:26327-70733 GCF_000696425.1 Galeopterus variegatus
GGCGGGGCTCCCACGGGGGCGGGGCAGCCGGGACGGTCGCCTGGAGGGCGCGACCTGCGGCGGACGTGGCACACGCCGAAGCCCCCGCGCCCCGGCCGAGGCCGTGTAGGTCGTCCGTGGGCCTGGGAGTCTCGTGCTCGAAGGGGGCACGCGGGGACCTGGGTGAGAAGGGCGACCTTTGCCGCACAGCCGTCTGGAGGCTGGAGGTGGCAGAGCCCGGCTGTGCTGGTTCGCGGTGGGCGGTTTATGTCCCTCTCCCGACCCTCCTGGTGCTCTGTGCCTCCCTCACCAGGGCACCTGGCCGGTCCTCCTCCTGGGGCATCCCTCCCTTGTCAGGGACCCCACCCTCATGCTCGCCCCGCCTGGCGTCCAGCTCGGTCCCCACCTCCCCACCTCCCCGCCTGGACGCTCCTGGGCTCAGCCCTGGGCTTGTCTTGTCCCTGCCTGACCCATGTCTGCTCCGACCACTGGGCCCAGCCGGAGACGCTCAGACTCAGCGTGTCCCGGGAAGCCCGCTCCTCCCAAGGCCTCCCCCAGCACAGGTGACAGCGACTCCACTGTCCAGCCGCTCAGACCCTGCTCCGCTGTCACCCACACCCCACACCCAATCCGTGGACCAGCCCAGTTGGCCCCACCTTCCAGGACACCCTCCCCGGCCGGCTGGCGCTGTTCACAGAGCAGGGTGGGGGATGGTGAGGTCAGGCCCTGCCCTCAGACGACACACTCGCGTGCTCACGGCCACCAATCCCCACCCCTGCCTCGGTTCCCCGACCTCACCTCCTGTCCCCCCGCACTCCACTGTGGCCACCAGGTTTCCTTGCTGCTTCTGGAACTTTCCACGGTGCGCCTCTTCCTGGCCTCTCCCGGGTTTGCTCCTGGCTTCTGTTCTCAGTCAGAGCTCCCGAGACCCGCTTCCATGCAGCAGGAGGCCCTCGGCGCATCCTCTCCGGCCCGGCGCTGTGCTTTACTCTCCTCCACAGCACTTGTCAGCCCGTCTACACGTGTTTATCTGTATTGCTTTACATATTTATCTATCATATACGTATTTATTGTACTGTGCGTTTACGTATCATATATGTATTTATTGCACTGTGCCATGTATCGTGTACGATTTATTGTGCCGTGTGTTCGTGTATCACATGTGTATTTATTGCAGGTGTGTACTATGCATCTTATACGTATTTATTGTCTGTCTCCCTGCCCAGAATGCCAGCTCTAGGAGGGCAGGGATTATGGAAGGGAATTTCCCTTGGGAAGTGAAGGGGCTGACTCCAGGGTCTCAGGAGGTGGCCATTACCAGCATGGCTGAGCAGGGAAAACTCTGGGCTTCACGGGCCTTCCGCTGCTGGCTCTTTCCATCAAGGCCGAGCCTCGCCGCAGGGCTTTCTGCAGCTCGAACGGTCCCCCAAGCCTGTTTCTTCGTTGCTAAGCTGGGCCACAACCCTGCACTATACAGGTGGGTTGATGGAAAGATTGTGGGCACCTGCGAGGACACCTAGTCAAGTGGAACAGAAACCAACAGAAACGAATCTGAAGGAGAATTAATGATCAGTGCACGGGACTGCCCACCCACCCCGCCGCCATGGCTCCCGCCTGCTCTGTCTCCACTCCCCCCAGTCTCCCTTCCTGAAGATCTTGACGGCAGGTGGACGCCTCTGGGCTCAGGCCACGTAGCCTCGGGGATGGCCTCACTCCTAATGCCAAGACCCACATTCCTGGGGAGGGACAGTGACTGGGAGCTCTCTCCCTCCTCATTGGTGCTGGGGGCATCTTGGAAGGGGCATGGCTGGAGGTTCCCAGGACAAGAAGCTGGGTGGAGCAGTGGTGGGCTGGGGGAGGAGGACTCCCTTAGGGTGTGGGGCGGGGCATGTCCCAGACCTGTCTGGGGCCTCTGGGCTCAAAAGAGTTGCCCAGAGGCTGAGAGTGACATCCTCCCGCCCTTGGCATGGGGAGATGTGCTCTGCAGGGCTCTGACTAGAGCCCTCCACCCCGCTCTGCCTCCAGGGCCTCAGAGGATGCTGTCAGCCCCCTTGGGAGGCTCAGCAGAGCTGTCCAGCGCTGCATGTGTGATGGACAGGTCTGGCCTTGCTGTGCGCATGGCTCGCAGCTCCTGTAGTGACTGCTCGCTCAGCTCCACGGAGGCCAGGCTGCAGCCATGTGCACAGGACAGAAGGGGGTGGGTGAGTTGGGAGAGAAGAGGCCAGGGCTGGGGGGCAGTGTTGGGGGGACAGTGGAGAGTGGGGCAGTGGATGCTGTTGGCTGGGGCTGTGTCAAAGGCACACATTGACAGAAGGTGGTCAGTCAGAGGGTTTGTTAGATGCTAGGGAAGGGGACAGGGGCTGTGGGCCTTCAGGGCAGTACAAGGGTGCAGGGATCACTGGCACAGACTGTGGCCATGGGCACCAGACAATAAATGGACATTTGGTTGGGCAGAGTGGCTGAGGCCCAGTTCTAGGGCCAGGGCTTCAGAGGGTAGGTCTCTCAGGGGTGGGATTCCAGATCTGTGCTTGAGCTTGGCCACTTGGGAGGTCCCTGGGAGGGGCTGCTCTTCAGGGTCCAGGGGAAGCCTCCAGGCACCCACCCCCACCCTGGTGTTGACAGGCTGTGTCCCCAGCACCCTTATGGCCCCTGCCTCCACCTGAGGGTCTGCAGGCTGCATGCTGGGTGCTGTAGGACTGCACACAGGTAGGTCACCAGGGGGCCAGGCAGCTGACAGCCACTGAGGTCCAGAGTGGTCAGGGCAGGGCTCTGCCGGAGCATGCCCACCAAGTAGTGCAGTGTTCCCTGCAGGCCAGGCAGCTGCACCCTGTGAGGAGGGTTGACCTCAGGAGCTACAGCCAGCGGGGGGCCCATCCCTCAGTCCCTCCCAGGCCAGGCTTCACCTGAGAGTTTGCACCCGGCACTGGGACCAGGCCAGGCCCTCGCACAGCACACGCAGGCCTGCCTCGCTGAGCCTGTTGTGGAAGAGGCCCAGCTCCTCCAGGGCAGGGGCTGCCCTCAGGGCCTCAGAGAGGTCTCGCCAGACGGCGTCTGGGAGTTTGCAGTGGGCCAGCTGTAAGACCGGCCTAAAAGCACGAGTCTTAACTTGATGGGAAGGCTCCTCTCGCAAAGACCAGGAGGCACAGAGATCGATGCACAAGCAAGAGGTTTTTATTTCTGGCATGCTGGAGGTCGCCCCGTTTTCAGGACAGGAGCGGCCCCCAATTCACAATGCAAGCAGCTTTTATACAGTTTTTTGAACGGATATTGTGATAGGATCAACTGTTGGTTATCTGTGGTGCTTTTAGATTTACAGGTGGGCTTCAGCTGGCACCTTTTGGGTTTACAGGTGGGTTTTAGCAGGCTGGCACCCCTTTAGCGCATTTTTCAATTGTTTACCTTCCCCGGGGCCTGGCTTTGAACCAGCTATTTCCTGGAACCGGTGGGGGGCTACTAATGTTTAGTGCGCTTGGGCCTGGCCTTTGTCATGGCCCCTGATAAGCTGCGTTGCTTATGCATTGTTTAGTGTGCTCGGGCCTGACCCTTGTCACGGCCCCTGATAAGCTGTGTTGCTTATGTATTGTTACAAGACTGTGTACATTAAGGTTATATTTTTCTACAATTCTACTACTTATATTCTATGTCCCCCCTACATTTCAATTTATTTCCAACACAGCCTGTGGTCAGGAAGCACATGGATCCATTCGCAGGCCTCCCGGCCACCTCTTGATCTCCAGCTGCACAAACTGCCTGCTCCCTGGTGGCCTGGGGTTCGGTCCATAGAGGTGCTGGCTCCACACCCACTTCCTGGACCAACCACACAGAGCCTGCTTCGCCCTTTGCGGGCACGTGTCCCTGGGGAGCCCTGGCCTCTGTGCACACTGGGGCCTGGCCTCTACTTCCCCCTTACAATGTTATTCTCGACCAGCTTTGTGATGAGCTGAGACAGACCTTGTTTTCAGCATGTTTGATTGCCACGTCTCTGTGCAGCAGGTTGAGGTAGATCCCAGTTTATTTACTGGTCGGGCAGTTGTGTTGTTTCTATTTTTTTTGCCATTAGAAGCAATGATGTGCTGAGCATCTTCATGCATTTAGTTCACCGGGAGAACGGCTGGGCCATGTGTGGTCTCCTTTTTGGCTCCTTATGCTTACTTCCTGCTTGTCATACCCCCATACCAAGCTAATTCACTGTCACCATCCACATGTGACTGTGCCTGTTCGCCACACCCCATCAGTACCAGCTCCTGTGATTTTTTCACTTTCTGCTCACGTGGCGATAGCTAGCAGTCATCGGGAATTTATATTCTAAGTGCTGTGCATGGGGAGCCTCGTTAAATCTCACATCAACCCTCCGAGGCAGAATCTACTAGCTCCAGTTCCCAGGGGAGGGAACTGAAGCTCTGACAGAAAGACTTGCCCAAGGACACATAGAGGCAGCCAGGATTTGCAGGTGGACTGACTCTGCACACCTTCCTCCAGGGCTTCAACAACCCAGGGGGACAACCCAGCAGTTTCCCCAGCCCTCAGCCCTCAGCCCTCAGCCCTCCTCGGGAAGGAAGGAAGCACCTGTTTATCCTCACCCCCGCCAGGGTGCTTACCTGCCCTCTGCTTTCCACTCAAACCAGGACCACACCTTTTTCTACTGGCACCTAACCTGGCGGTGGAGCCCTGAGACCATCCCCCTCCCCTCTCTGCCCTGTGTGGGTGGAGCCCCCCACCCTCAGCACTGGACCCCAGAGGCCACAGGCTCTCAGCCTGTCCCACTAGGCTACACTTCTGTCTCTGCCCAGGGAATCCTGCTCTGAGTCCCCTCCATGGCAGGGGCGGGGGGTCACTTACACCAGGCTTCTCAGACCGTACTGTTGGTCAGTCATGTGGACGAAGCGGGGAGGCTGGGAGTTGTTTCATGGCGGCTCGAGAACTGCTGGGAGAGAGAGGAAGGTGAAGCCCACCTGGCCCTCCCAGGCCCTCCTGGCGAGAACTCCTTCCTATCGATGGTTCCGGGCTCTTGGAGCTGATCCAGGGCCCCTCCACCCCCTCCGTGTTCCCCACACCAAACCGTGGCCTGTGCCGCTCCCCTCTGGGGTGTCTGCGTGAGTCTGTGGGAGCACGTCAGCCACATCCCTGATGTGGCTCTTTGGGTCCCAAGGCCCAGCCCCTGCCAATGTCCTGTCGTTCATTCTCTCAACAGGAGCCAAGTGCCTGGGGCTAGTGCTTGGCTGGAGCTAAGTTCAGAGAAACTCTGGCATAGGCCTTGCCCTGGACAGAGAGACAGGCATAGGACAGATGTCATGGCACTTCTGGAGCCAGTCGGGTCGTAGGCCAGCTGGGGGAGCCAGGGCAGGCTTTGAGGACAGGCAGCAAACTGGGAGTGCTCTGGGTGGAGGGAATAGGGGGTGCAAAGCCTCGGGGCGCAGGGGACCGTGTGTCTTCCAGAACCTGCTATGAGATTTTTGATGGGGAGGGGGCTGGGCCAGAGCTGTGTGGCCATGCGAGGAGGTTTGCCTTGGTGTGGATGGCTGGGGGGCATGGTGAGGACATCCTGGGGGGGAAGATGGGCACTGAGCAGCTGCCTTGCAAGGGACTGGAGGAGAGCAGCACTGAGGTCCTCCCTCCCGTCCAGGGAAGCGGGCGTCGGGTCTGGCCTTGCTCCCCTTGCCCAGATGGACAGTCTGGTGCACAGGCACGCACACGCCTGGCTCGGGAGGCGGCCTGTCCTGCTGGGCAGCACCGCGCACAGTAGCTGAGAACGGCAAGGTCCAGGGGGCTGAAGCGCACTTGCTGTAGCACCAGCTCGGGGAGGCCGCGCAGGGCCTGGCGCACAGACGCGTCCTCCTGGGTCTCGTACAGGCGGTACAGCAGCTCCAGCAGGCGGCCGAGCTCCTCAGCCTCCTCCTCCTCGGACTCTTCCGTTTCCTCCAGTCCTTCAGTCCCCTCGGCCTCCGCTGGTGCCATGCCAGGGCAGCCCTGCCACTGCACCCGCCGCAGGGCATCCTGCTTCCCGTGCTCTGAGACCACGCGGCTGGACGTCCGCGTGTAGGAGGGTCCCCGTGCCATCTGCCGGTGCCCTCAGAGACCTTTTATCCTCCAGCAGGTAGGACGGGCAGGAGCTCAGATGGATCCGGCCTCTCGGGGGACCCCAGGTCATCCATGGTGTCCAGCCCCCCATGACCCGATTGGAGCCTCTTGGAGTTCCAAGGCTTTGCCTCCGACTGCGTCGTCGCCTGGTGCTGGAGTGTGGTCCCCCCATGGTGGGCACTGGTCACCGCTGATCCCAGGTTAAGGGAAGCCTTCGTGCTCCACACCTCCCTTCCCGCCTCCTTCCTCCCACACACCTGGCCGGGCCAGGTCAGATTCCACAAGGGCCTGCGCTCACCCCTTCCCTCCCTTTACTTCTTTTCTGCCCAGAGCAGAGCCGGCCTCCGCAGGGTGCAGAGGCGGCTAGGCCAGGCCTTGCTCCCGAACACCCCACCCCGGCCACTGGCAACATTCACGCTCACTGCACCCTTTTGTGGGACCCAACCTGGGGGCCTTGCACCAGGGGCTGAGTGTGATCCCTGGTGGAGACCAGGCCCCACAATTGCCCTCTGTGGGGATGGAGTCCCTAGAATCCTGAACCGGGGGTGGGGTTGGGTGGGGGAGAGGAGGGTGGGGCGCAGGGGATTGGGTCAAGGGTATAGAGCTGCAGGGACTTGGCAGGGCAAGGCAGAGGCCCTGGAGAGCCCCAGGTAACCGCGCTGGGAGCCAGCACTCACCTGGAGCAGGATACCCCTTGCTCCTCCGTGGAGTCCCTTCCCTGGGTCTAGCACTAGGGCGCAGAGGCAGGGATGACCCGGAGCCAGGTCTTGGGGGAGTTGCTTAACCCCGTCCATGCACCAGGTCTGGGCCCTCCAGTTCAGCCAGCACTGGGAGGTTCTTCCGACGGTCACCAAGGTCCCAAACTCAGGCAGTTTGGCACATGCGCACAGTCACCCTTTAAGAGCTCTGGTTGGTGACCTTTGATTTTCTACTGCTCATTTATTGCATTAATATTCCCCAAGAACCCATGGGGTGTGGCGCCAAGGCCAGGCTGTGAGCAGGTAACAGCAGAACAAGGTGGGCCGTGTGGAGGAGGCAGCTGGCTCAGAACTCAGCTTCGGCCAAGGCCCCGAGAGGCTGCCTTCTGAGGGCAGCAGTGAGGAAGGGCTTCCAGGTGGAAGGAATGTGCACGGTGTTAGGTGTGACCGGGAAACAAAGTCCTGGGCACAGGGAGATGCTCCGCGGCTGCAGACCTGACTGGGGCGGCCGGCAAGCTGAGGCCTGGACGTGAGGAGCGTGTGTGACCCCGGGTGGAATGTGGGGTTCCACCGACAGTGTGTGGACGTGAGAGATGGGTGTGCCTGTGTCTGCGTGACCACACTGATGTTGCGTTTGTGTGAGTGTATCTGTGGTAGGCTAAATCACAGTCCCCAAAGACATCAGGTCCTAATCCCTGGAAGCTGTAAATGTCCCCTCGTATGCCAAACGGGTCTTTGCAGAAGTGATTCAATTCAGGATCTTGAGAGGGGAGGTTATCCTGGATCATCCTCGTGGGCCCAGAATGTCATCACAAGTGCCATAAGACACAGAACCAGGCGGCAGTGGGCCTGAAGCTGGGGGTCTGAAGGTGGAGGAAGGGGCCATGAGCCCAGGAGCCCGAGGAACGTGGCTCTGGAAGCTGGAGGTGCCGCTGGGAAGTGCCAGGAAAGGGGATCCCAGCCCAGTGGAGCTGATTTTGGACTTCTGGCCTCCAGGACTGTACGGGAATAAACGTGTGTGGTTTTAAGCCACGGTGTTTGTAGAAATTTGTTACAGCAGCTTCAGGAAGTGAACACAGACTCTCTCTGGGAGGCCCTGTGTGCACAGAGCGGCCTGCACCAGCTGCTGGTCTCCGCTGTCCTCCTGGCTGCACCACCTCCAGGCCACAGGCCATCCCTGTGCTGAGTCCTGCTTCCGCCAGGAGCCTCGAGAGCCCTGGGAGCCTCTCCTCTGCTGCCCTGTCCACTTGGAGGAAGGGGCCCATTTCTCCGTATAATTATTTTTTCTACTTGAGACCAGTCAATGCCGCCTCTCGCTGAGGAGGGCTCAGGCGTGGTCCTTGTTCAGTCTCACTCACGCCTGCCCCTGGGACTTCCGATGAGTCCCTGGCAGGCTTCTTCCCAAAGCTCCTGCATGGTTGGCACTATGCTCTCCAGAGGGCAGCTCCAGACTCCATGGCCTGACCCTCTAGGGGCTGCCTGGCTCCTGGGAGGGTCCCCATTGGCGTGGGGAGCTTGCAGGACGCTCACAGACCCAGGAGGGCTCTGCTGGGTTGCACCTGGGCTCCACCTCTTTGGCAGGGTGGCCTTGGTGAGGCAACCTCTCTGACTTTCAGTTTCCTTTTCCCTAAAGCAAGGAGAAAAGTCCTGCCTTCCAGGGTGTCATGGTGACTAAGGTGGCGAGGACAGGACACGGGGCAGGTGGGGGGCTAGAGTCCCCCTCTCCTCACCTTGCCCTTTGCACGGGGCACTGTGAATGACGGGCCAGGCTTAGCCATCTGCTGTCCAGTCTCACTGCTGTGGCAGCCGGCGTTCCGGCAGGAAACAGAGGGATGCCCCCCATTTGAGCAGGTGGCAGTGGGACTCCTTAGAAAGCTGTGAACAGAGCGGAAGAAGGGGCCACCTGAGGGCTGGGACAGGGCTGCTCCCAGGAGAGGGGGTGGCCACTGGAGCCTGGGGATGACAACTGCATGGGGAGGGGCTCCTCCTTGCTGTCTCCTGCTGGTCTCCCCCCCCACACACACTCACCTGACTGCTGGGCTCAGAGGGCGGCGGGCAGTGGGAGAGCGGCCTGGAGACGCGAACCGAACCTGGGGGGAGGGGCTTGGAACTTTTGAAAGAACTTTCTTGCATATGAACAAGTCTCACTTGTTATCACAGAGCTCTGAGACGGAGGGGGCCCAGGTAGAGGCAGCCTCACCCTGGGTGGTCCTGAAGCAGGCATAAGGCCCTCACCCCAGGCCGTGGCAGGAGCAGCACCCAGCAAAGCAGAGGAAAGGACAGGGTCTCCTTGGGGTCTGGGTCCTGGGGATAAGTCCTGAGCAGCCCATAACCTGAGACAGTGGCTGGCCTTGGCACCCATGTCCTGGCCTGGCCTGCTGCCTGAGGGGAGTGGCTGCCACGTGCACCTGGGCTTAGAGAGAGAAGCTGTCCATTCAGGGGTCCCAGCTTCCTTGATCCCTGGCCCCTGACTTAGCTGCTCTGACAGGCTGGGATTCTGCAGAGGGAACTTTGCAAGGCAAAGCAGCAGGCTAGAGAGCAGACGGGTATGTTGGAGCTGGACTGTGGGAGAGTTTGGGCCCCGCACGGCGAGGTGGGCATTGCCGGACCCCTAGGCCTTGGCCCCACCCCTGAAGGCCCTGGTGTGCCCCTCACCAACCCCTCGTTGAGCTCCATGCTGCCCACGCCTGTGTCACTCTTTTTTTTTAAAGATGACCAGTAAGGGGATCTCAACCCTTGACTTGGTGTTGTCAGCACCACGCTCTCCCGAGTGAGCCACGGGCCCGGCCTAGGTCTAGCTTTTGAGCAGAGCCACTCCCCAAGGTGTAAATTTGACATCTTTAGCAAGTAATTTAGATTTCATTGTGAATTTCTTCAAAGGCCTCTCCTACAGGGATTTTACTGCCCAGCAAAACTTCATGGAAGTCTCTGGTCACTTTCTCTTCAGTCCATGTTCTGCCCTCCCGGCAGCGGCTCCTGCAGTGACACTGTCCACGCTCCTGGGACTCCCCTGCCCTTTTCCCTCCTTCTGGGGAAAGCCTGGCTCTTGGGCATTTCGTGCACCCTGAGCAGTGTTCTCTCCGTGCTCCGAGCATTTCATTTTTACATCTGGACTCAGAAAAGGAACCATGTGAAGGCTCCACACACCTGTTTCTGGAGGAGCGGGGAAGGAGAGGGCAGAATGGACCCTGAGCTGACCCGCTCCCCTGTGCACAAACCAATCAGAGAACTCGGACGAAGTGGACAACTTCCTAGAAAGACACAAACTGTAGAAACTGACTCAAAAGAAATGTAAAAAGTCCAAATAGATCCGTAACAAGAGATTGAATCAGTAATCCAAAAACTTTCCACAAAAAAAAGCTCTGGACCTGATAGCTTCATTGATGATTCTACCAAACATTTAAAGAAGAATTTATATCAATCTTACACAAACTATAAAAAATACAAAAAATGTAGATAGAGGGAATGCTTCCCAACTCATTCCAGGAGGCCACTCTAAGCTGATACCAAAACCAGCCTGTAGTGGATTGAATTATGTCCCCCCAAAACTCATTGAAGCTTGAATTGTGTCTCCCACATTTTATGTATTGCAAACTTAGCCCCACTGTGACTGTTAAGAGGGTGGGAAATCCTATTATGGTAATGGAGGGGTGGAGCCTTGAAGAGGTGATTGGATTGTAGGACTGCAGTAGTGAATGGATTAGAAATGGTGGTCAGGGGCGTGGGTCTGGGGGCTTTAAAAGAAGAGGAGAGTCTGTCTCTCTCTTTTTTCTCTCTGCTTCTGCCATTTTCACAATGTGATACTCTGTCATTACCGAAGACACCACCAAAGAGACCCTTCACCAGATGTGTTCCCTGGATTTTGTACTTCCAAACCTTTGAAACTATACACAAAAAAATTCATTCTTTTAATAAATCACCCAGTTGCGTGTACTTTGTTATAAGCAACATAAATGGACTAATACAGAAAATTGGTACCAGAGAAGTGGGGTGTTGCTTATAACAAATACATGAAAATGTGGAAGCAGCTTTGGAACTGGGTGTTAGGCAAACATTGGAGGAGTTTGGAGGACTCAGAAGAAGACAGAGACCAGGGAAAATTTGGAATGTCTTGGAGACTGGTTCCATGGTGGCGAGCAGAACACTGATAGAAATATGGACTGTAAAGACTGTTCTAAGGAGGTCTCAGATAGAAATAAGGAGTTTATTGGAAGTCCTAGGGTATGCCAGTTCACAGCAAGGGTGATCTTCGCCCCATTTTCCAACTTCGTGGAAGTTGGAACTTCGGAGTTGTGAACCAGAGTACTTTAAGGAAGAAATTTCTAAGCAGCAAAGCATTCAGGAAGCTGCCTGGCTACTTGCAACAGCTGAGTTATGGCGGCAAAGGCACGACACAAAGCCAGAATTTAAAAGAGAAGCAGAGTGTAAAGATTTGGAAAATTTGCAGCCTGGCCACATGGTAGAGAGTAGAGAGCATTTTCAGAAGAAAAATCCAGTGGTGCTATGAAGATTAGTACAAAGGGAAGGGATTATCAAGGGAAGGAGAAAAAGGCCCTGAAGGATTGCAGAAGCCTCTGGGGCCAACTCTTCCATTTCAGGCCCAAAGACTTAGGGGTGCAAAATGGTCTTGGGGAACAGGCCTGAAGTGCCCTCCACAGGCCTGATGCCTAGGACCACTGTGAGAAGCTGCTTCCAGCACTCCAGCTGCTTTGGCTGCTCTAGCCATGGGTAAATTGGCCCCAAGTGTGGCTGGGCCTGCAGCTTTGGAAAATACAAGCTAGAAGTCTTGGCAGTGTCCACGTGGTGTTAGATCTAAAGACTCACAGGATGCCAGAGCTGTGAAGGCTCAAGAGCCCCCACCCAGATTTCAAAGGATGTATGGAAAAGCCTGGTGGCCCAGGAAGAGATCTGTCACAGGGGTGGAGTCACCACAGACAACCTTCGCTAGAGCAACGCCGAGTGGAAATGTTGGGTCTGAGTTGCAGCAGAGAAACTCCATCAGTGCCATGCCTTGTGGAGCCGTGAGAGCAGGACCACCGTGGAGACCCCAGACCTGTGGAGCTACAGAGCTGAACACCAGTCTGGGAGAGCTGAAGCATCACCTGAGACCAGGAAAGCCACAGGAGCAGAGCTGCCTGAGGACCTGGGGACTCAAGCCCCACACCAGCGTGCAGAGGACACTGAACATGGAGTCAAGTTAACTGATTCACCAGCTTTGAGATTTAATGCCTGCCCTGCTGGGTTTCAGACTTGTTTGGGACCNCCGTGAGAGCAGGACCACCGTGGAGACCCCAGACCTGTGGAGCTACAGAGCTGAACACCAGTCTGGGAGAGCTGAAGCATCACCTGAGACCAGGAAAGCCACAGCAGCAGAGCTGCCTGAGGACCTGGGGACTCAAGCCCCACACCAGCGTGCAGAGGACACTGAACATGGAGTCAAGTTAATTGATTCACCAGCTTTGAGATTTAATGCCTGCCCTGCTGGGTTTCAGACTTGTTTGGGACCTGTTACCCCTTTCTTTTGGCCTATTTCTCCCTTTTGGAATGGGAATATGTACCCTACACTTGTCCCACCATTGTATCCTGGAAGTAGATAACTTATTTTGAATTTCACTGATGGGACTTTGAACTTTGGACTTTTGAGTTGAAACAAGTTAAGACTTTGAGGATAAAGTGAAGGTATTTGTATGTAAAAAGGACAAGAGTTTGGGGGGGCCAGGGGTGGAATGTAGTGGATTGAATTATGTCCCCCCAAACTCATTGAAGCTTGAATTGTATCCCCCACATTTTATGTATTAGAAACTTAGCCTCTACTGTGATTGTTAAGAGGGTAGGAAATCTTATTATGGTAATTGAAAGATGGAGCCTTGAAGAGGTGATTGGATTGTAGGACCGTGCACTAGTGAATGGATTAAAAATGGTGGTCAGGGGCGTGGTTCTGAGGGCTTTAAAAGAAGAGGAGAGTCTGTCCTTCTGTGTCTCTGCTCTCTCTGCTTCCACCATCTTGCAATGTGAGACCCCTGAGTCACTGTCGCCACCACCAGATGGACTTTGGACTTCCCAGCCTCAGGAGCTGTAAGCAACGAATGTCATTTTTCTTTATAAAATACCCAGTTCCATGTATTTTGTTATAAGCAATGCAAACGGACTAATACACAGGAAAACCCATCACAAGAAAACTAAAGACCAATATCATTTATGAATATAGACACAAAAAAATTCTCCAGAAACTGCTCAGTGAACAGAATTCATTAACACGTAAAAAGAATTATAAACCATTACTAACTGTGGTTTCTCCCAGGAATGTAAGGTTGGTTTAATATTCCCAAATCAATTAATGTAACATATTACATTAATATTAACAAGGACAAAAACTACATGATCATCTCAATAGATGCAGAAAAAAATATTTTTTATTAATTTTTTTATTTTTTTTTTTAAAAAGATGACCGGTAAGGGGATCTCAACCCTTGGCTTGGTGTTGTCAGCACCACGCTCAGCCAGTGAGCAAACCGGCCATCCCTATATAGGATCCGAACCCGGGGCCTTGGTGTTATCAGCACCGCACTCTACCGAGTGAGCCACGGGCCGGCCTAGAAAAAATATTTTACAATATCCAATGCCGCTTTATGATTAAAAACACTAAACAAACTAGGAGAAATAGAAGGGAACTTCTACAGCTAGAAAATCCCAAAATACTTGGAAACAGTACAATTCCAAATAATACAGGGTCAAAAAAGAAGTCTCAAGAAGAATTAAAGATATTTTAAACTGAATGAAAATGAAAGTACAAGTTATCAAGTTTGGGGAATTCATGGAAAGCAGTGCTTAGAGGGAAATTTATAGCATTGAATGTATATATTACAAAGGAAGAAAGTTATAAAATCAATAATCTAAGCTTCCACCTTAAGAAACTAGAAAAAAGAAAGACAAATTAATTTCCAATTAAGCAGGAATAAAAGAAATAATAAAAATTAGAGCAGAAATCAATGGAACTGAAAGCAGGACATTAACAGAGAAAATCAAAGAACCAAAAGTGGTTCTTTGAAAAGAATAAAATTGATAAGCCTTTAGCCCGGCTAACCAAGAAAAAAAGAGACAGGACACAAATTATTAATGTCAGAAATGAAAAAGGGTCATCACTACTGATCCAATGGACATTAAAAGGATAATAAATGCATATCATAAACAATTCTGTGCCCACAAATTTGACAACTTAGGTAAAATGGACCAATTCCTAAAAAGACAGAATCTTCCAAAACTCACACAAAAAGTAAATAAATTAAGTAGGCCTATATCTATTAAAGAAATTGAATCAACCTTCCAAAACAGAAAGAATTAGGTCCAGATGGTTTCACTGGTGAATTCTACTAAATGTTTAAAGAAAAAATGGCAACAATTCTCTGCAATCTCTTCCAGAAAATAGAAGCAGAGGGAACATATCTTAAATCATTCTATGAAGCCAGTAATACCTTACTACCAAAACCAGACAAAGACATTACAAGAAAGGAAGATAACAGACCAATATTGCTCATAAAGGTAGATGCAAAAATTCTGAATAAAATATTAGCAAATCAAATCCAAGATGTATAAAAAGTATTATATATCACAACCAGGTGGGATTTATTTCAGGCATCCAAGGCTGGTTTAACTTTCAGATATCAATTAACATAATCTGCCACATCAACAGGATAAGGAAAAAAAAATCATATGCTTGTATCAATAGAAGCAGAAAAAAATATTTGACAAAACTCGACCCCTATTCATGATTTAAAAACTCTCAGCAATCTAGGAATAGAGTGGAACTTCCTCAACTAGATAAAGAACATCTACAAAAAACCTGCAACTAATATCATACTTAATGGTGAGAAACTAGATGCTTTCTCTTTAAGATTGGGGACGAGATAAGGACGGTCCTTCCTACCACTCCTGTTCAACATTGCCTTGGATTTATAGCCTATGTAATAAGACCAGAAAATAAAATAAAGGGTATACAGACTGGGAAGAAAGAAGAAATAAACTGTTTTTGTTCACGCATAATACAATCACCTATGTAGAAAATTTCAAAGAACAAAAAACTCCTGGAACTAGTAAGGGATTATAGCTAGGTTGCAGGATACAAGGTTAATACACAAAATCCACCTGATTTCCTTTATATCAGCAACATTGGAATTTGAAATTTAAAACATAACACTGTTTACATTAGCATCAAAAAAGTGAAAACTTAGGCATAAATCTAACAAAATATGTACAAGATCTATATAAGATAAACTACAAATCTGGGATGAAAGAAATCAAAGATCTAAATAAATGGGGAGATATTCCATGTTCATGGATAGGAAAATTCAATATTTTTAAGATGCCAATCCTTCCAAATTGATCTGTAGATTCAACGCAATCCAAATCAGAATTCCAGCAAGTTATTTTGCGAATATCAAAAAAACTGATTCCAAAGTTTATAAGGAAAGGCAAACAACTCAGAATAGCCAACATTCTACGGTAGAATAGCAAATTGGAGGACTGGCATTACCCCACTTCAAGACTTACTGTAAAGCTACAACGCTCAGGACATTGTGATATGGGCAAAAGACTGAAAAAATAGATCACTGGAATACAACAGAGAGTCCAGAAATAACCACACGCAAATGTCGTCAACTGATCTTTGACAAAGGAGCAAGGGCAATTCAATGGAGAAGGAAAGTCTTTTCAACAAATGGTGCTGGGACAAGTGGACACCTCCATGCAAGAAAATGAACCTAGACACAGACTACACACACTTCACAAAAATTAACTCAAAACGGACCATAGACTTAAACGTTAAATGAAAACACAATAAAAC
The DNA here is from genome assembly GCF_000696425.1 of Galeopterus variegatus. NCBI lineage: Eukaryota > Metazoa > Chordata > Mammalia > Dermoptera > Cynocephalidae > Galeopterus > Galeopterus variegatus. Next base: position 41,922 of record NW_007730141.1, read on the forward strand.
TTTTAGAAGACAACATAAGAGAAAATCTAGGCAACCTTGGGTTGACAATGACTTTTTAGGTACAACGCCAAAAGCATGATGCATGAAAGAAATTGATGAGTTGGACTTCGTTAAAATTAAAAACTTCTACTCTGGGAAGACATGGTTAAGAGAATTAAAAGACAAACTACACACTGGGAGAAAATATTTGTAAAACACAAATCTGGTAAAGGGCTGTTATCCAAAATACACGAAAAACTCTTAAGACTCGGTAATAAAATAACAAATGACCTGATTAAAAAATGGGGCAAAGACCTGAACCTCACCAAAGAAGATATACAGATGGGAAATAAGCACATGAAAAAATGTTCCACATCGTGTGTTATCAGGGAAATGCAAAAAAACAGTGGGACACCACTATACACCTACTAGAATGGCTAAAATCCGCAGCACTGATCACCAAATCCTGGCGAGGACGTGGAGAGATGGGGGCTGTCAGCCATTGCTGGTGGGAACACAACATGGCACAGCCACTCTGGAAAACCATTTAGTGGTTTCTTACAAAGTCAAGCATAGGCTTATCATACTGTCCAGAGACTGCACTCCTAGGTATTTACTCAAATTAGAGAGAAAACTTAGGTGCACACAAAAACCTGCACATGAATGTGTATAGCAGCTTTGTGCATGATCACCAAAACTTGGAAGCACCGAGCTGCTCTTCACGAGGTGGCTGGATAAACAAATCGGGTACATTCAAAACAGTAGAGATGAGGTGCTTCAAAAAGTTCAAGGAAGAAAAGACTTGAAATTTAGTATGAATCTTTCCATGAACTGTTTGAAGCACCCATTGCACTAATCAGTGATAAAAAGAAATGACCTGCAAGCCATGAAAAGCTATGGAGGAGCCTTAAACACACATCGCTAAGTGAAAGAAGCGAGTCTGAAAGGCTACATGTTGCACGATTCCAACTATACGACATTCTGGAAAAGGCAAAACTATGGAAACTGTGAGAAGGTCAGTGGTTGCCAGGTTAGGGAGGACTGAGGCGTGATTAGGTGGAGCACGGGGGATTTTTAGGGCGGTGAAACTATTTTGTATGGCACTGTCATGGTGAACACCTGTTATACATTTGTCCAAACCCACGGAATGTTCAACACCAACAGTGGGCCTGAGTGTAAGCTACGGACTTCAGTTAATAATTGTGTATATCAACATCCATTCATCAGTTGTAACAACATACCACGCGACGTCAAGATGTTAATAATACGGGAAAATGGGGCTGTGAAAACTCTTGGTACCTCCTGGGGAATTTTTCTGTAAACCTAAACCTGCTCTAAAAAATAAACTCTTAAAAAACCATAATATGGGGCCGGCCCGTGGCTCATTCGGGAGAGCGTGGTGCTGACAACACCAAGTCCAGGGTTAAGATCCCCTCACCGGTCATCTTTTAGGAACCCCCCCCCAAAAAAAACCAAAAACCCGTAGTATGATACACTTTTCAACTCACTAGGACGGCTGTAATAAAAAAGATGGACGTGGTGCTGACAACACCAAGTCCAGGGTTAAGATCCCCTCACCGGTCATCTTTTAGGAACCCCCCCCCAAAAAAAAACAAAAACCCGTAGTATGATACACTTTTCAACTCACTAGGACGGCTGTAATAAAAAAGATGGAAACAAGTGTTGGTGAAAATGTGGAAAAATTAAAACCCTCATATATTGCTGGTGGGAACGCAAAACGGTGTAGCTATTTTAGAGAAAAGTTTGGGAGTTCCTCAAAATTTTAAACGTGGTGTCACCGCAGGATCCAGTAATTAACTCTGAAGTATCTACCCAAGAGAAATGAAAATTCCCATTCACACAAAAACTTCCCCACAAATGTGCACAGCGGCCTGATTCATGGTGGCCAAAAAGCCTGAGCAACCGCAGTGCCCAGCCGCTGAGTGGACAGACCACGCGGACACTCACACGGCGAAGCTCTGCTCAGCCATGGGAAGGGACCAGGCGCCGCCACACGCTGCCCTGTGGACGGACTTTGACTGCATCACGTGAGTGAAAGAAGCCAGATGCAGAAGCACAAGCAGCGTGTGACTCCATTCGCATGAAATGTCCAGAACGGGCCAATCCATAGGGACAGAAAGTGGGCCCGTGGCTGCCTCAGGCTGGGGAGGACTGCAGGTGGCTGCTGGATGGCGGGTTGTTCTGGCCGAGGAAACCCTCCAAGCTTCAGCTGTGGCACTGCTGGTGCAACTGGGAGTGAAATGTACTAAGAGCCACGGAACTGCGCACTTTAAATGGGTGAATTCTATGGCGTGTAACTTATATGTCACTGGAGATCTTTTAAAAACCTTAATTCCAGTGTACAACTTTAGGAGGGAGTTTCCTAAGCAGCCTTAATTTGGTGACCACCCCAGTGTGGGTAACCCTGGTTCTCTGTCTGGGCCCCCAATTCCCACAACGTGTGGTGGCCAGGCCATTGGCTCAGCTGCAGTGACAGACCCCAATATATTAGTGGCTTCAATGAAGAAACGACCTGGGCCTGCGCATTGCCAGGACTTGCAGGGCTGCTCTGCGGGGCCACGGACCCAGTGCCCACTATCTGGGGCTGGTCTCCTACCACAGTGCAGCCTTGTCCGGGTGGCCATGTTCCGAGCGTGCTCCCTCCCTCCAAGGACAAGGCCAGGTCTGCACCTCACCTCCGCTCACTCTTGGCTAGAATTACTCGTGGGGTCATACCAGCTGTGAGGAGTCTGGACCACGTGCTCCATCATGAGTCTGCCAAAAAGTTACATTCTGACCCCACCAGTCCCCTTGACCTCCAGTGTCTTCCGGCAGCTGGTGGTGCCAGGGACCCTGGCTCAGGCCTAGGGTGACACCCGAGTTCAAGGTGCAGCAGATACCAAATTTAGGTCCCAAATCCCTGAGGATCCCCCACTGGAACTTACCCACGTACAAACAGCCTCATGACCCAGAGGCGACAGCTGCACCCAGAAATCCTCAGTCACCACTGGAAGTCTCGATAGAAAGGACACTCTGGTTCAGCTTCTCCAAAGGGGCAGCAGAGGAGCTTACCCCACCATGCAGCAGCATTTTCCTCGAAGAACCTCCAGGCATTTACCCGCTGCCCAGAGTCCTGTGTGCAGTGCAGTGGCTGGAAATCCCCTGTCCCCTTTCTCTTTGTCTCCCCACTTGCTTGACAGTCCCCTTGGTAACCGATCCTCTGTCCTTCCCTCCCCTTGATTCCCCAACACTCTGACAGCCCCAGGCCACCCCTCCACTCCTGCTGAGGGCGACACCAAGGCTCCCGCGCCCCAGTACCCTCCACTGTCCTCTGGGGGCCCCAAGTGGAACCAGATGAGGCGGGCCTGCAGCTGCTGACCAGGGCCCTTCTTCTTCCTGCCAGCAGAACCCTGTCTGTGTGGGCAGTGAAGCGCCTCCCTGTAAAACGCAATTTCATGGGAGGTGACCGTGAGATGTCCCGGTAACAAGTGGAACCAAAGTGGGCTTCCAGGAAAGCCACAGGTGTCCTGAGGACGGACGGAGCTGGCACGGAACCTGGCTCTTGGCCTCCCTCTGCCTTGGTCCGGCTGGGAGGGGACGCAGGTCCTGGAGGTGCAGGAGTGACGCTGGGGCCGGGAGGACGACGACGCTTGCTGGGGCCGAGGAGGAGGCCTGCCACAGTCAGCGGGGCCGCCTGGAGCCTTGCCACTGCCGATCGCTGCCCTGCGTGTCCCTGTGCCTGCGGCTCCCCCAGGGGTGCCCTCTGCGGCCCGCCCACAGGCCCAGGGGTCTGGCGAGGCTTAAGAAGGAAGGAAATTCACGCTGCAACACGGATGGGTCCCAAGGACACTGTGCTAAGTGAACAGGCCAGACACAACAGCACAAATTCTGCAAGGTTCCACTACACGCGGTCCTAGAGTTGTCACACTCAGAGACAGGAAGTGGGATGGTGGCTGCCAGGGGCTGAGGAGCTGGTGTGTGACGGGGACAGAGCTCCAGTCTGGGAAGATGAGGACGCTCTGGGATGGGTGGTGGTGATGGCCGCACAGCAGTGTGAATGCGCTTAACACGACTGAACTGTACCCCTAAAAACAGTCAAAACAGTAAATCTTATGTTACATACATTTTACCGCAATTAAAAAAGTAAGACGAAGAAAGTCAATGTGTCTATAATCTGATAGGTTATTAGCTCAAGTGTTGTCCGCATACAGATCAGGACTCCAGGCCTCTGCTGTTTCTCCGGAAGGGCCCGAGGCAGGACGAGAGAACGGCAGTAAGTCTGCCCTGCCCGGCCACAGGGCTCATAAAGTCTTATCAGGACTGTCACCACCACCGACACTTGCTACCCTCGGAGAACAGGGTCCTGCTGGGTGCCCACCCATGCCTGCCTCCCTCTCAGAGCCTGGGCTGGTCAGAACCCTGAAAGTCCCTCAAGGATGAATGAATCTTACCCACTGGCAGCTGGCGGGGCCCCTCCTGTCACCCTGGGGTCTCTGCCACCCTTGCTGGCCTCAGGCTCCTGCTGGCCTCCACTGGGGTGGGGCTTGGCAGGGACTCATAGGTGGGCTTCTCCTTGTAAAAGGCACCTGGACTCCCAGCCTCAGGAGAACGGATCCCCCATTTGCCTCCCAGATGGATGTGAGGGGGGCACCTGCGTAAGAGCCCCGGGGCCTGCCCCTCCACTTCCCAGGACCAGAAGCCAGGTGCCCCGGGGAGCACAGAGCCCTGAGTGGGGCTGGAGGCTCTCCTGGTGGCTGAGGCCGGAGCTGCAGCATGGAGGGCCCTTGTGCCCTCCCCAGCTCACACTCCAGGGTGATCACTGCAGTTCCTGTGGCCACCCCCGGCCCTTCTAGTTTCATTGCTCCCCCTTGGCGAAAACCTAACCAGTGGTGCCGAGCATGGCTGGGGACAGCTCTGGCATTCTGGCTGCACTGGCTGCAGCTGCGGGGGCCCCGAGCATGGCCCAGCGTGGTGCTGCTACCCCGCTGCCACCTCCTCGCAGGAGAAGCACCTGCGCCCGTCCCAGCCCACCTGCGGCAGTCCCGCCTCTGCTCCGGCTCCACCGCTCCCCAGACACCCCCCGCCCGGCCTCTGTCCTGCGTGCCCGGTGCCTGCCCAGACTCTGGCACTGGTTTCTTCCTCCCAGACTCACTCAAGATGCTCCCTCCTCTCCCTGCGCTCCCTGGACCATCCCATTCAGACTCGTGCTCTAAACAGCATCACTAAGTGGACGACTCCCAAATGAAGTTTCCACCTGAACTGCCATCTTCTCTGATGAACTCCTGTGTCCCACGTGTGCAGCCACCAGCTCAACAGCTCCACCTGCATGTCCAGCAGGGGCCACAACTGCACCTGCCGAGCGACGCAGTCCTGGTCTCTCTCGCACATACACTCCACCCGTAGCCTTCTCCTTTGCAGGTCGTGGCAATCTGTCCTGTCAGTGGCCTGGGCTAAAAACCATGGTGTCGTCTTGGATTTCTTCTCTCATCCCCCAATCCAGTCTGTTATGACATTCTATTGCTTCTATCCCCCAAATACATCCAGAATCTCACCACCCTGGCCCGAGCCCCCGCTCACCTGATTCTTCCAATCCCTGGACCAACTCACTCCAGCCACCAGAGTGGTCATGTAAATACGTAAGTGAGACCGTACCCCTCTCTGCTCACTTCCCCAGTGGTTTCCCATGCCACTAGAGTGAGACCAGCTGCTGCAATGACCTGCAGAGTCCCACAAGGCCACTGGAGCCTTGGTCATCTCTATCGGCGTCCCTGTTCTGCTCCGGCCCTGCTGGCCGACTGCTCCTCCTTGGACCTGCCAGGTGCACCCTCACATGGCTTTCATCCTCACATCCATCGAGTCTCGGCCCAAGTGCCACCTGCTCAGTGAGGCTGTGCTGGCCACCTTTCAAAACTCGTGATGTGACCCCGCCTGCTGTTCCTGACCCCTGATGGAGTCGTCACCCTTCAACACACCAGACACCTTAACTCTCCGTCGTGTTTATTGTATGTCTCCCTCTGCTGAAACCCCATGAGGGTTGGGATTCTGTCTGTTTTGTTCACTGACGTGTCCCCGGCATCTAGAATGGTGGCTGGCACATGGAAGGAGTACAGGCGGTGTCTTCTGAGTGAGTGTGCCTGGTGGCTTGCAAACACACGACGGAAGGGGCCTGAGGGTCTCCCCACTGGCATGATTTAAAATTTTATAAGTAGTAGCTGAATATATTGTTTTTAAGAAATTCCAATAATATGAATATGTATAAAATAAAATGTGAAAGTGGCCCTTCTCTCCATGCCAGACTCTGTTCTTTTTGCAAATAATCACTGTTAATCACTTAGTGTGACACCGGAGACCAATTCTGGCGCAATTTTATAGATAAATGGTATGACAGTCCAAAAAGTTCATGCAAAGTTCATATTATCTTTAAATTCTATTTTTCCACAAACTTTGTGAAGTACCTTTATACATATTCATTTACAATTTGAAGACTTTTATAAAACATAAAGGGATCACACAAAACATGCTATTTATTATTTTCATAGTTTTATCAAAGTATAACCTACGTACGAACCGTGGTACACAGACCCGTGAGTCATCATGAAGGAAACACACCCGTGTAATCAGCACCCAGGTCAGGGGACAGACCTCAGCATTCCCTGGAAGTCCCCCTGTGCCCTGCCTGGGGTGTGTGCCCTCTCCCCACTCTCTGGAATCACGGAGCATGTGTTTTTTTAGGTCTGGCTCTTTCTTCCAATATTATGATTGTGAGATCCAGGTTGCTGAACGTTTTATTATGTAAATACACATAACCCCCTTATCCGTTCTATTTTGATAGATATTTCCCCCAGTTTTGCAGCTGTGCTGCTAGGACTGGTCTTGACCATGTCATTTGAGCTATGTGCGCATTTCTCCTGGTTGCACGTACTGTGTCGCATCAGGGGTACCGTCTCAGCTTTCATAGGCACAACCAAACCATTCCCCAAGGCTTGTACCAATGCACGTCGCACGTCCTTACCAACATGCGGCAGTGCCAGTCTTTTCAACTTAGCCACTCTGGGGTGTGTGGAATGGTTTCTTGTTGTGGCTTTATTTTTATTTTACCTGATGACAAAACAGGTTTAATACCTGTTCATATGCTTATTGGCCATTTGGATGTAAAACATGTAAAACATCGTGAAGTGTCTGTTATGCCAGATCAGGAAGTTACGTGTTCCATTTGCAGTCACAGTCATGCGGCCAACCCTGACAGCAGACAAGGGTAGGAGATGTAGCCCCGCTATGTGTCCAGGGGGACAAGAACAGGGATCTCGGACAGCTGCGAGGGGTCTCTGCCACATGACTCGTGCAGGTTTTCTGTTGAGTCGTCTTTCTATTACTAATTCGCAGGGGATATAAATATGTGTGCATATGTAGGTGTATGTACATTATATACATACACGTGCGTCCACTGCCCCCGTGGGAAACGGCTTCATCCACTAGAGTGTGATGCTCACGCACCGTCCATTTGCCTTTAGTCTCACAGACTCCACTAGTTTCCACAGTTGCCAGGTCGGCGCCTTCTCCCACCGTCCCCTTCAGAGAGGCCGCTTCCTGCATCTGTAACACACGCTGCTTCCCATCTTGGGATTCCCTGACATCCTAAATGACATTTTAAAATTTGCAAACATTAATGGTCACTCTTTGTGCTGTATGAACCTTGGCAAGCGTATAGTGTCCACTTAGTGCCAAAATCTTGGTTTCTAGGGCTGTTCACCAGCATAAGGAACCAGGGCTCTTTGGCTTGTTCTAGGATGGGGGCAGGAAATACATGAGACGAGCGAGAGCGTTCTATAGCGCCAGAAAGTAAGCAAGCATTGAAAACAAATTTAAAGAACGCCGCAATTGTAAGGATGTGCCAAAGGGACACAGAGCTAAAAGACAGAACTCCCAATGCCCGAACCTTAGACAGTTGGAGCAAAAAACAAAAGTTGTGTTAACTATAACCCAAAGCATAAAATAAATACCCACGAGTCCATACTGATAAACGGGGCCAAAAAGACAGATCTTGAGTGCAAAAGAATTCCGAGTAAATTATGCAGATGCCCCGCTCTCAGGAGGTGGCACCTGACGCAGTCCTAGTTGTGGGCTGTGCACAGTGACTTCCGAAGGCGACAGCGTGGGGGAGGGAGAGGAAAGACTCGCTTTATGATGGCGAGAACTGACGAGCTACCTCAACCAGGTGACCAAGGTCAACGTCACCAGCGATGAGTCATGTTGACAGTAGCCTTGATACCACGTGGGGAGAATGACTCACGTCTGTGGCCTTCCTCCCCAAGCCCCATACACCTGGCCCAATTATGGGAAAAACAGTGGCCACATGTCAGTAAGGGCATCGGGCAACGTGTCTGACCGGTCCTCCAAAACCCGCCACAGCCACGAGGAGCCTCAGGACATGTGGGAGCTAAATGCCACGTGGCGTCTTTATAGGATCCTGGAACGGAAAAGGGACGTTACGTTAGGGAAAAACTGAGGAAACATAAATAAAGTAGGGACTTTATTGAGCTAATAATTAATGTATCAATATTTGCTCATTAAGGGCCCACTTGGCTCCCTTGGGAGAGTGCGGTGCTGACAACACCAAGGCCACAGGTTCAGATCCCTATATAGGGATGGCCCGTGGTTCACTGGCTGAGCGTGGTGCTGACAACACCAAGGCCACAGGTTCAGATCCCTATATAGGGATGGCCCGTGGTTCACTGGCTGAGCGTGGTGCTGACAACACCAAGTCAAGGGTTGAGATCCCCTCACGGGTCATCTTTAAAAAAAAAAATTTGTTCATTAATTGTGACAACTATTCCTTCAGAGAGACAGAACCGCAGCGTGTGTGTGTGCGGAGAGGGAGATTTATTTTAAGGGGCTGTCTCATGTCACTGCAGGCTCGGTAAGCCCAAAGCCCGATGGGGGAGGCCGGCAGGCTGGAGAGCGGGAGCCGAGGCCGCCCTGAGTCGAGGCCGTCTGCAGGCAGGAGCCCTGTGCGGGGAGGCCGGCTCCGTCCTGCTCGGGGCTTCAGCTGATCAGATGAGGCCCACACACATTATGGAGAGCAATCTGCTTTACTCATTTACCCATTGAAACGTTAATCTCACCCAAAAAGCACCTTCGCAGAAACATCCAGAATAATGTTTGACCAAAACTCTGGGCACCATCACCCAGCCAAGTTGAAACATAAAATTTACCATGATAGCAACAGCCGGGTTGTGAAATGCTGTGACTCAGTCAGCACCGAGTTTCCTGTGGGCATGTTCCATAGGAGGAGGCTTGGGCCGAAGCTGAGCTTCCGAAGGTGGGACAGAGGCCACACCCTGCAGAGGTCTCTACCCACAAGCCCCAAAGTTTCAGTAAATTCTGCCAAATGTAAGAAATACTTAGGGAAAGTACCTTTTTGTAGATAAAAGGAAGAGGCTGAGTCTTGCAACATGGTTTAATTTTTTTAATTTTTTTATTTTTATAAAGATGACCGGTAAGAGGATCTCAACCCTTGGCTTGGTGTTGTCAGCACCACGCACACCCAGTGAGCCAACCGGCCATCCCTATATGGGATCCGAACCCGCGGCCTTGGTGTTATCAGCACCGCACTCTCCCGAGTGAGCCACGGGCCGGCCTAACTTGGTTTAATTTTTCTGGAAGTGGCCATTTAGTTTCAAATGAAATAGTGTGAAGAATCAAATTTTTATATGACGTGAAAATCGTTCTCGAACTTGATTGTGTATCAGAATCACCTGGGGGGCTTTTATATCAGGCCAGCGGGCCAACCTCAGAGTTTCTTTCTTTCTTTTTTTAAAAGATGACCGGTAAGGGGATCGTAACCCTTGACTTGGTGTTGTCAGCACCACGCTCTCCCAGTGAGTTAACTGGCCATCCCTATATAGGGATCTGAACCCGTGGCCTTGGTGTTATCAGCACCACACTCTCCCGAGTGAGCCACGGGCCGGCCCTCAGAGTTTCTGATTCTTTTTTTAACAAGTTTCCGGGTGCTGCTGCTGCTGATGCAAGGACCACACTTTGAGAACCACTGTTTTATGTGATAAAGGTAGATTTCTGATGCAATAAAAGAAGAATATGCAAATGTTTGCACACATGTGCATTCTTTCTGGGTCCCTGATGCTAACAGGCTCCGGGGCTCCTGACAATGACTGTCTTTCTCCAGCAGCTTCTGTGGTTCCAAGTCTGGACACAGGGTGGTGCCACATGCCCACAGGTGTCCACCCAGACTTTCAAGGTGCTTCTGCGAGCCGAGGCGGCCTTACAACTTTGCGAGGCAGGGTGTGCCTGTGGCTGGTCCCCTCCTGCCTCCCAAGGTATTGGGGACACTTCCAGGGCAGGCTTGACGGGAAAGGGTTGAGTGTGGTTGGATGAAGGAGGTGGGGAGAGGATTCAGCCAACAGGTCCACTTCTGTCCGTCAGAGATCTGCAGAGCACCTCCTGATGCCGCCCTCTCCAGGATGAGCCAGGACAAGCCCGGATGGGCCTGGAGGGCCCTGAGTCCTCTCCAAGCCTCAGTTTCCCCAGCTATTACATGGAGCCCTCACTCCATCCTGCACCCCTACTTGGCCCCCTTCCCTTTCTTCCAGGATCATATCGTTTCCCTTTCAGTAAAAGGCAGACCCGGGTGGAGGAGGTGAGTCTGGGAGGTGAGATGAAGGGAGAGGCTGAGCTGTGCTCCCACCTCGGCAGCCTCGGCGTGCGTGGGGACCACAGGTGTCTACGTAGTTTGGTTTGAGCAGTTGGTTCAAACTGGGGATTAGAAACTGGGTTGGGGTGAGGACTAAAGCTCAGCGCTGCAGGCAGGAGGCCCCAGAAGCTGCGTGAGTGGGGAGCGGGGCGGGCAGGTTTGTGCTTGGAAGGGTCAGAGGTCAGAAGGCCTGTTGTGGGGGTGAGAAGGGGGCGAAGGCTGGAGCTGGGTGCATGTGGGCTTGAGGGGAGGCCCGCAAAGTCTCTTTCTCCTGGAGGGTGGCGTCTCCTCCTTGCACGGCCCCACCGGTTCCCTGGCCCGGCCGTCACTGGGGCCTCATCCCCCAAGGCTGGGCTGCCGGTGGGGGGCTCGTTTGGGAGCCTGATGTCCTGGAGTGCAGTGGGCCTCTCTACTGGCCACCCCACCCGTCACCTACCGAAGCCCAGGAAGGGTGGAGATGAAGGCCTGGGTGGTGGGGCCGTGGGCTCTCACCTACACCACAGGCTGGGTACTGATCCCCTGGGCCCAAAGCTATAATTAAAGGCTCAGGCGGAAGAGATTATGACAGAGGAGGGGCAGAGCCCCCACGGCCTGAGGCTGGCATTGGCAGCCCGGAGCTCTGGAGATAAATATTCAGGACACCCTAACCCTCTTCTGGCCTCCCGGGACTTGGCTCCTTCCTGAGAAACCAAGTCACAGGAAGAGATCCTGGCCTGGGACCTGGGCCGCGGGTGGAGAGATCAGAAAGGAGTCCCACACACTGAGAACACATGTGGTTTCTGGGGAAGAACCAAAGTAAAATTGTGCTCCCCGTGGAACGTATTCACACCATCAATTTGCCATTTCCAAGCAAATCGATAGGGGCACGACTGTCCCTAGTGAGGGCGGTAACCTTGGCCAGTCGGGGGTGCAGACAATGACCATGCCTGCCTGGGGACCTGTGGTCAAATATCCTGCTGCTTCTCCTGGTTCCTGGGTCCACGCCAGTCCGGTCTGAAGACAACTAAAGAGTACACTCTGGGCTGTGGCCTTTATCATTGTCGGTGACAATATCGTGGGTCATTCTGATGGTGGAGTGGAATCCCTGCAGTTTTCTCTCATGTGACTCGGCTTTGTATCCCCCAAATCTAGCACAGTACCTGTCAGATAATGGAAACCCCATCCATCCTTATATGCATCCCTGCAGTCACCCACCAACCCACCCACCCGTACGGACCTCCATCCATCCAACATCAAAAAAGTTGCTAAGCCAGACACTGCTCTAGGCCCCAAAGATTCAGTGGTGAACCCAACAGAGTCCCTGCCCTCATGGGGGCTTACATTCCAGCTATGAAAGCAGACAATAAACAAGATATACGTGAGGAGATGTTGTTTGAACAGTGCCTAACTGATCTGCGGAAACAAGTGAAAACATGAGGGAAAATGCTGTCCAGGCAACAGCACCAGCGTGGGCCGGAGGCTCGTGTGGCGACATAGGGAGAGCAGGCGAGGGGTGAGGACAGGCACCAGCAAGGCAGGCGGCAGTCGGGTGGGAGGAAGGCAATGAGTGGAGCCTGTTGCAGGACAACATTCAGCCTGAGCAGCTGCGGGGGGCTGGCGAAGGGTGGGGGGCACTCTGCAGGGAGGGTGGGTGGAGGGACTGAGAGGGCCTGGGCCATCAGAGGTGAGGCAGGAAGAAAACCAGGAGCTCAGTGTCCAGCAACCAAGGAGAGAGAGAGGCTGGAGAAGACACTGATGCCAGAGAACTGACCCCTGCGTGGGTGGGAGGGAGGTCGGGGGCACAGGCTCAGGCTGCCTAGGGGCACCTCCAACAGGCCCACACTCTCCTGGGGGTGGGCGTGGGGGTTTGCACTGAGTGAGAGTCTCCCAGAGAGCAGGAAAACAAATTTATTAACTCACATTTGCTACGGGAAGGAATGAACAGCTCATTGTCTGTAGGAGTAAGAGGAGAGAGAGGGGAGGCTTGGAGATCACGCAACGGTGGGCATGTACGCTGGAGTCTGACCGGTCCAGGACACCCGGCCCTGGTTCCTTGACCTCCCTGTGGGTCCAAAGGGCAGGAATCTGGGGTCAGATGGTGTCCCTGCCCACAGCTGGCACTCGCAAGTGTCTGCTGAACTTCTCAAACCTTTGCTCCTCTGCAGCATGACTGTGAGGGCCGCCCACCACTCAGAGGACAGAGGCTGCCCGCTCAGACTCCCCAGCCCTCCACAGGGCACAGCAGGCTCAAGATCCCCGGGGCTACTCTGCGTGGTAGCGCTTCAGTGCAAAGAGAAGGCTGGACAGCTCAGTCAGGAATCCCTCAGAGAATTTTAAAGTGGCTCTACGTGGCACTGCATGGCTGATATCCCAGGCATGCAGGTTTACATCATGTCACTGTTTCCCTCTTGCATTCTCTGACCTGACTTCCCTGGCCCCACTCCTTCATCGAGGTCCTTTCTCACAAAGAAGTCAATGCCTGAAGCTCCTCGGGGTCACAGCAGGGACAGCATGCCAGGGGCTGCCAGTTCTCTACTAACTCAAGCTCGTGTCCTTTCTGCCAAGCCCTGTGACAGGAGGGGACAGCTGCAGCTACCCCCTCCAGCTATAAAAAGTCTCAACACCCAAGCAAGCAGAGGACACACTGAGCAAAGGACACTCAGGAGAACCAGGCTGGACCTCAGGGAGGAGCGTGGCCCCAGAACCATGCCGAGGTTGGCCCCCGCTGCCGGGCTGCTCCAAGCCCCCCTGAGGTGTTGGGTGGTTCCGAAGGTGCACGTCTCCTCCAAGCCGGCCAGAACACCCACCTCCCCCGCAGTAAGTGACCTCCAAGGCAGCAGTGGGCAGTTCTGAGAACTGGGCCCATTTCCTGGGTTTCAGGGTGACACAAGTCCAGGTTGGTAAAGGGAAGAGGTGATTATGGCTCTGGGTCTCAATGCTATGGCTGCCAACAGTGTCTGAATGCCAGGAAAGGGGTCCGTGCAGCTGTTGCCTGCAGGCCAGCAGTGCCAGCCAGTGGGAAAGGGGCTCTCGCTGCTAAGCCCCCACTCACCTGCTGGCAAAGGACAGATGCTAAGGGCTGAGACTGGAGGGTGCTCAGCGTAAGATCCAGAGTAGGGCTGCTGTGCGGGTCAGATGAGCACGCAGGCGAAAACTAAAACCTAAGTTAACCCTCCTGACTCCTGGAGGGTAAGCGTTTCTGTTGGAAGCATAAATAAACCAAGGTCTAGAAGGTCATTTGTCCAAGGTCAGGCAGCTGAGACCTGAAGGCAGACTAAGGTCCTTGTTCTAGGCCAAATGTGCTCTTAAAACTCTGGAGGTTAAAGTCAAAAGGGAGGATTGGGCTCCAACCTGGCATCTGATTCAGCTTTAGGATATAGAGGGGTGGGAGGACTGGACCCAGCCTGTTTCAGAAGGAAACTGAGTGGGGATGAAATTTGGCTGGTGCCCCAGAACCTGGCTCTGTAAGTTCAGCCACAGAGAACATGAGGCTCCAGGTGGGGTGGCCTCTGCACGCGTGCACACAGGTGCACACAAGCACACACAACACCCACGCAGACACACACGTGGGCAATCTGATCTTCACCCAGGCTTCTGAACAGGGATGCCATTTAGAGAAAGGCAACCACCTTAAATCTCAGTGGTTTCTGCCATTCTTCAGAGGGGTATCCAGAGGAGTGTGTCACAGGCAGCCAAGCAGGCTCCTGGACAGAGGCATGGGGCTCTGACGAGTGCCCCAGTCTCCATGGGATCGTCCCCCCTGCTGAGGGCTAGAGACTGCCAACCACCTTGATGACAGTGGCTACTCACTGCTCATGCGCCATGCATGAGAAGTCTGAAGGTAGATGGAGATAACATGGCTGGGATGACCCTGGGTGGGGGGCAGGGAGCAGTCTGTCTCTCCCTCTCCACTGCTGCTTCTGGATAGGACAGAGTCCCACATCACAGGTCACCGAGGGCAGAGGTCAGGCAGACAGCCTCCCTCAGTGACCCAGGCCTGGACCTGTTCGCGGCCTACTGGGCTCACATGCGCTTTCCTCAACAGGAGCAGGCCGTGGGGCTCTCCCTGATATTCCTCAGCTTCCTGGTGCCTGCAGGCTGGGTCTTGTCCCACATGGAGAGCTACAAGAAGAGTTCCTCAGCATGAAGCCTGTGCAGTCACCCCAGGCACAGAGCGAAAGGCTGCATTAAACACTCCTTCCACCTAATGCTCTCTGATTCTTCTTTGTGTACGTACACCCCTACGCCCGGCTGGACACCTCAGAGTGGTTTCCTTGTTGCCCAGCACCGGGAAGCTGCTGAGTGATGCGTGGTGGCAAGGGTGTGGATGCTGCTGTGGGAGAAGGCACCCCAGTGTCTCTCTGACAATGGATAGGACTCACTTGCTTGGTGGCCCTCAGGGCTGGGGTGTGCCCCAGCCCCTGTATGCTCAGGCAGATGAGGGGCCCAGACCAAATCCCCACCAATCCATCCCCATGTCCCAGATCATACTTCTTATCTCTTCAGGCACAGGCTTGGCCTGGAAGCTGAGCCCAAGGAAACAGAACCACGAAAAGGACAAAGCAAAGGTGTTTATTACAGGAACATTCCGCAGCCACACTGAAAGAGGTGTTCCCACAGGAGGGTGCAGAGGTCCCCCTTGGAGTGCATCCTCCCCCATGCTCTTGCCCTTCCTCATCACCTGAGACCTCCAGACCCTCCCCCACTACAGGCTACAGGAGACTCCCACAAAGGAGCCTTCTCCCTGGGGCTGGGCCCCCCATCAGTGACGGTCCTCAGTTTTTTAGTTCCTACTCCAGACAGGACCACACCCCCACCTCAACTCAATGCAGATCTTCCTAGCTGTCAGTTTCATCAGCCATAGAAATGCCTGGGGAAGGCGGGGGGCACCAGGGGCACCAGAGGCCCTAGGTGAGGATGTCGTGGGCCTGGTGCTCCACCAGCATCTCCATGCTCTTCACGTCGGTGCACCAGAACTCCAGGCGGTCCTTCATTCCCTTGATCTGAAGTGCAAATCAGGACCACAGGGGGCGTTAGGACACTTGGAAGTCACAGGCCAAGCGGCCAGGGCACCTGATGGGGCAGTTCTAAATCTCCAGCTAACTCTTTAGGGCAGCACTAATGAAAAGAACTTCAGAGCTGGGGGTGTATGTGTGACGGGATTACCCTGGCCAATTCTTATCACAAGGACATTTAAAAAAACTTGCATGAAAGAAAACAGGCAAGAATAGAGGAAATCCACAGGATTAAATTTCCAGCAAATGTGAATAAAATGGATTTGAGCTCAAATCACAGAACCAGGAATCTACTTGATCAGGGTACCAATTTTAAGATTAAAAAGCATCATCAGCACAACCAGCACTGTTGTCATATAAGCTTTTAAATGCAGGGTTCAAATCCCAGGCTTGCATTAAATTAGGTTCTTAGACAAACCCTTAGTCCCTACAGCAGTAATTCATTCTCCCAAACCTCTTCTCTAATAATGCTTTCTTCCTAAATGGCTTCCATCCAAATGAAACAAGACAGCATAGATACAACCCCAAAACCCCACAATGGTGAACTGTGGGTTTCAATCACATCACCTGCTGCAAATCCAAGACTCGGGGCTGCACCCAGGTCATGTGAACTCGCTTGTCCACCTCGTCCACACTGCCTTTCACCAGCCCCACCGACAGAGCCTTCATCACCAGCAACTCCACCTGTGCAGAGAGACGGCTCACATAAGACGCCTGCCACACACACCGTGGACTCTGGCAACCCTGGAAATGCAAGAAGCTGCTTCTCCTGTCTTCCCTGACAGGGTCTCAGGAGCAAAGTGCTCACACAGGAGCCCCTGATGCCTCTGGGTCTGTGTAACATCCTGAGTCCTAGAATCATACCTCATTCACTGTGATTTTAGCACTTTTGGCAATTTCTTCAAAAGTGAGTTGTCTGTGATTGGCAGGTCGTGTGAAAGTCATCTGAAAAAAAATTCTTGTTTATTAAATATTTAAAACTATTTTTCCAAATAAAAATTGTTAGAGAGCTGACTAGGATATTTGTCAATACTTGCTCTGAGAGTAGAGATCATTTTATTAATATGCCACATACTAAAATTTCTTTAATCATATACGTCACTAAGAACAAGCTTGCAATGCTTAGATAAGAAGGTTAAGGGCAAAAATAAGCTTTATAAAAATGTCTGACAATAGCCATTACTGATTCCATGAACAAGGACTTGAGGTCACCATGTGTTAGGGGACACCACAGTGAGCCAGAAGTACAAGGTCCCTTTCCTGGAGAAGCCTGAATCCCAGTGGGGAAAGACTAGCAAGCATGCAGACAGGAGAGGAAGTGCAGTGAGCAGAAAGCCGCGTCTGCACAGGAAGGGGCAGCCCTGTCAGCTCAGTCAGTCAAGGACGGCCTCTCTGGGAGGGGCCATTTAAGACCCAAATACAAACTTAAAGACAAAAGCAAGTGGTGGCAAAGGAAAATGGAAGGTAGTAAAGAGTGGGGCGGGGCAGAAGTACCAATGAAAGTGAAGACTGCACTCGGGAGAGGCCTGGAGAGTCTGCGGGGCCTCAGCCAACCCACTGGCACATCTGACCAAGGCCTTAAATCACAGGCGAAGTGGTTTCTGGGTGTTTCTTACCTCCATGAGGCACAACAACTGAATTTTCCTCAGAAGCTGGGCTTCGTTGGCTGCTAAATCAGGCTGTAAAGTGTAGAAAGACAAAACAATGTCTTCCATGTTTGTGCTTATCAGTTACCTAGCCCGGGCTTTGAAATTCTTTCTACACAGTTAATTGAACAAAAAGGAACTAGGCAGATCCAAACATTTTATGTTACAGATTGCTGAAGCTCATTAATAGCTTCAAGTAGCCAGAACTTCGCCTTCCTTAGGAAATCTGAAGAAGAGTACCTAACTGAAAGGCCATTTCTCAAGACGAGGAATGTACAGGGTAAGATCTGTGCTAATGTCACAGACACCACTATGCAGGACCACAAGGTGTAGGTGTTTCAGGACTCTCTTGGCACAAGGTGCCGTCAGGGAAGGACAAACTCCCATGTCCTGGGAGGCCTCCGAGGGGCGCTGCCTGTTCAGGCAGCACAGTGCAAGGGGAGCCCTTCTGAGGGACAGGCTCCTTAAGTTCTAGGGACTTGTTCTGAATCAAAAGAGCAAGTTATTAATTTATAATGAAAAATACTGTCGTCATGAGAACTACAATACATCCTTCTGCAAGACCTGCACAATCTTGTAGGTGGACCAAAAGGTTATATGGTGAGCAAAGAATTAAACTAAGGAGAGCTGATTACTTGACTCAAGTGTTTAGTAACTCAGACCCCGATACAGGCAGCCCAACAGAGACATTTCTGCCACAGGAGCTGGACAGGTCAAGCTCTTCAGAAAGGGCTCACTCCCTAGCCCCCAGACAGGCTTTTGTGGCTTGGACAGACACTGCTACCATGCACCTCTAAATTTCATGTTTTTTCTTTAAATTGCTAAGGCTAGCTCTCTTTCTTTCTGAGTGGCATGTTTTTTCCTTCGAGATATGAACACATAATCAACTACAGTTAGGTCTGGCTGGATCTGGTGTTTTCTGTCTCTTCATAGTCCCTTCATGTATATCTACCCTGCTACATTATACATGAATTTTATAAGTTTATCTTAAAGTTTGAGAAAATCGAAACTTTCAGAAAAGTACAAAAACAGTAACACAACCATAAGTCTTACCTCAGTTAATATTTTAGTAATATTTGCTCCTAATAATTTCATTTAAAGAAGAATAAATTTACTGTTAAAGCTCAAGTCCCTGTTAAGCATCTCTCACTAACTCCCACTTCCCAGAGGCTCCTTCACCCAATCCCCCACCCCCCATGAACTGACCTGAAATGACTGCCCTCCATTCATGACCGGATCCCTGAGCTGACCACTCCCCCACCCCACTGCGCCTGTTCCTCCCTCATCCCAGTCTCCCTCCCACTCTCATCACCTACCCACTCCCATCAGCCTCACAAGCCCTCTCTCAGCTTGAACTTGCTGAAGCTTTTCTTCTCTCTGCTGAATATGCTCTTCCCATAGCTTGCACTCACCCCTAAGTCACACAGAGCATCATCGCTTCCTTTGGGATGCCTTCTGTGACACACCTCCACCCAGCACAGACGAGAGGCCCATATTATATTCCGTTCTCTCAGAACACTCTACTTTCCCTTTCTAGCATTGAGCGATATTGTAGCTAACTAACCATTTAACTCCCTGCTCTATGAGAGCAAGGTCTAGCCTGTCTTAGTCTCCTCTCTGCCCACTGCCTCCTTCTGTGGCCTGGCGTGTAGAGGGAAGATGCTTAAAAACATCTGTTGAATAAATGAACAAATAAATGGATAAACAAGCACCGGGGGTATTGTGGGAGACCCACCTGCTGGCCCCATGCGGTCTTCAGAGTCTGGAATCTCTCTACATTGCCACTATTGAAGGCATAGAGGGTGTCAATCAGCCACTGCCGGTCCGTGTTCCTCAGTGATTCCAGCACAGGGTGCATGAGCTGCAAGGACAGAGATGGTTAGCTGGTAAAAAAAAAAAAATCAGTCTCCCCCTCGTTAAGGAATCTGAGCCCAGGGACAACTTACGAGTTCACCAAAGTTAAAAACTCCCTCGCCAAGAAGTCCCGCTAGTCCCAGTGTAAAAGCTCTCTCCTGCTGCTCAGACACTATGGCAACAACATACATCCAGTTACACCCTAGTCACAATAATCAGTCTTGTTTGGCTTAAAAAATCTCACATAACAAAAAAGTAAAGAAACCTCTCTTTGTATGGTTATATTACAAAGCTTTAACATTAGTCACCTTTTCTGAAGTTCTGGATTGACCTAGATTATACCAGGAACCATATTACCGTGAGTTTTGTGGGAAGAGCATTCATATATCATTTTTTTCCTAAACATATATGATTCTATTCATATTTTCAGACTATACTACTTCCTGAAGTAATGAGTTCCTTAAATCCCTTACCTAAAATGGGAAGTAGTACCACCTGTTATTTACCTTAAAGTTTCCTCATTTAGCCTCTTTTCAGCCTAGAATTAACGTTTTGTTTCCATACAAAGTCCTTACTCTCCTGACTACATTAGTTGCTTTTCTTATACATTTTT
This sequence comes from Galeopterus variegatus, assembly GCF_000696425.1. Taxonomy (NCBI): domain Eukaryota; kingdom Metazoa; phylum Chordata; class Mammalia; order Dermoptera; family Cynocephalidae; genus Galeopterus; species Galeopterus variegatus. Next base: position 61,716 of record NW_007730141.1, read on the forward strand.
CTTGAGATATAGCAATCAAAACAGCATTAACATTTTTAAGAGCTGCTGGTCTTCTTAGCTTCAACAGTGTACTGTGAGAAACACCTAAAATATGCTATAATCTCTTTTCTAAACACATATTCCTTGCATTTTTCCCCAAATTCACTGGTTACTTTTCTTTCTACCCTCAAATCCTGGAAATACTTTCGTAATTTATTCCCATGGATCTGGAATTTCAGTTTTCAGAACAAGGACCTCAGCTACAGGGGGGAATTAGAAGGTACTTACATTGCTGTACTTCCTACCAAAACCTCTGCTGCAGGTTAGGGCTTGGAGAAGAAACAATAAAGGGGCTAGGAGGAATTAGCCCCTTTTCATCAGAATTAAGCACTGGAGAGAATACAATGTAGAAACTGAAGATTAAACAAAATTTTCCACCTTTTCTTCAAAACAGGATGAATTCCTCGGGGTAATTTCTGAGACCTCCTAACTCAGGCACCTCACAGCTGCTATGTTTGAAGAAAACATAGCAGACTTCACTGAAGTGAAATGGACTTCAGTGGTCCCATGTTACCTGGAAGATCCTTTATGTCAACACAGCCCAGAAATCGCAGAGCATCTTTGTAGTAGGATGCATGGTTTCCTATCGTTTGATAGTATTTACTGGAGAGATCGTAGAAACGACTGTGAACTGACGTCACACCGGGGAGGTTGTTGAGCATTTCTTCAACATCTTCAATGGTTTCCTATACACAGGGAGCAAAATTGTCTTTCTTTTTAACTTAAAAGATTTTAAAAGTAATATATCTTAAGATGAAAAGCGTAAGCACAAAGGCAGATTGATAAATGTAACTACATTAAGATGGAAAATTTCGGTTCATCTAAAACACAGAAAAAAGTGCAAAGACAAGCTACAGAGTGGGAAAAGATATTTATAGCACATGTTACCCGCAAGGAATCGCGACCAAGAAAATATAAACAACTATTACAAATCATTCAGGAGACAAGTAACAGTAGAAAAATGGGCAAAAGATTTTCACAGGCAATTACAGAACTGGAGACATAAATGAAATGGCCAATAAACCACTAGTAAATGAGAGTTGCAAATTAACTCCTCAACAAGATACCATTTCACCTCCATTAGATCAGCAAAAGTTAAACAGTCGGAAAAATCAAATGTTGAAGATATGGAGCTTCGAGACTGCTCGCATGGTGCTGCGGGAGCTTAAGCCACCCTGGAGAAACATCTGGGAATATTTGGTAGAGCTGGAGATGCACAGGCCTTACACCTGTGGTCTCCAGGCACAGACCCTAGTGAGATTCTGCCCAAGTACACAGGGGAGCAGGCACAGAAATGCTAATAACAGCATTGTTTTTAATTAAAAAAAACAAAAACAAAAACAAAATCCCTTCAAAATGAGACTGGACACATATACTGTGAAACAGTTATACAATGAAATACCACACAGGAGTAAAAATGAACTGGTTACACTGATGATGACTCTCAAACCTAGCAATGAGCTAGTGCAGCACAAGGAAACGCATGGGCACAAGGGGGCATTGCTGGGGGAGGAACAGGTCTGACGGGCACAGCGTCTCAGACTGTGCTATGCTGCTCCATCCTCAGCTGGCTGGGGCTTGTGGATACCTATTATGGCATTCTTTAGAGTGTCTTAGAGCTTTCGGTATCCCAAATATCTCAAAACAAAACACAGTAAGTATGCATACGGGCTAGGACTGGGAAGAAATCAATAAAAAGTATTTAGGGCAAGGAGAACATGAGCACCTTTAACCTTACACCCAATATCTTCTTTAATTTTATGGTTACCAAACAAACCAAGCCAAAACAAACACATGCAGCCTCTGGTTAAACAGGTGGACTGAACATGTGTATTGGTCTCACTGCCACGCATATTCACACCTGTCCCCCAAGTGGCACTAAAATGAAAATAAGGAAGGCATAAATGCAGACAGGACACTTGGACAACACTTAGGAGCAGAAGGAGGGTGAAAGAGTGGCACAGGACCTGTCAGTGGTAAGCAGGGCTGACCTTGGTCAGGGAGAACCTGTGTGCTGTGGACCATCGCTGAGTGGATGGATGTGCTGTGGTCATACAGGGCAGTGCTCTTTTGAGTAAGGGTAAGAGGCATAATATCAGCAACTAACTCTTAAATGGTTTTGGGAAAAAAACACAACTACACACACACAGAGAATAAGGCAAAAGTAGTAAAAGGTCAACTGTGGGAAATCTGGGTTAGGATGTGAGAGTTCTTTATGCTATTTTTGCAACTTTTCTGTAACTTGAAAATATTTTTGAATAAACAGTTAAAGAGGAAAAATAGACTATTTTTTCTACAGTTCTAAACAACTTTTATAAAAAGATAAGTCTGTATTATGGTGATCTTACCTTTGTAACCTGCAGGTCCCCAATGTTTAATTTTAGAGCTCCAATTGCTGTTTTACACAGGATCACTGCTTCATCACTACTCTTCACCTACAGACATCAAAAAAACAAGGGAACCTGAGAAGTATGGACAGTCAACTAACAACTTAAGCCAGCTACCCATATATCGACTTAACTTTCATGACTAGAGACACAGTGGTCTCTAGAGGTGTGGACGGTAAGCATGAACACAGACTACAAGTCACACATTCTAAAAGGTATTGCTCAAACTTCACATTTACCTTCTCACGAGTCTTTTCCAGAAAAGTAAGAGCCACATTAGGATCTAGAAAAAAATAAAGTCAGAAGAACCACCAACAGAGTATCTCTACAGGCTGTTTGTTCTCTACCAACCAAGATACCTTTAGGTAGGATAATCTTTAGGTTTAGAGTATAAAGTATAATAAAAACATATTTTCTATCAAAATACAGAAGCTCAATCAACATATTTCAAGATAATTTTAACTACCACTTGGATCTGCTCCTTTATGAAAGAAAGTGAGACTTACCAGTCATCTGTCTAACTACATGAAGAATGATTTCTACCAGGGACAAAGGATTCACTCTGAAATAAAAACCACCAGTCTTTGAGTGTCAATGAGCGTTAATGCACTTATTTTCAAAGTAAAAAACTGACAAAAGGGTTTACCTGTGTTCAAATTCACTGATGAAGTTTTCGTAAAGCTGTGGAACCAAAACATGGAGGGTAATTACAGTATGTCTTTCATTCTGCAAAATCAAGACTCCAAACACTATTTTTAAAGAAGTTGCATCAATGTTATCAGGTTATGAGTTTGCAAATGACAATGCCCATCACGTAGTGAGCACTGCATAAAAGTTTGCTGAATGATAGGAGACCCATGTTAGGGCACATTGAAGTTCACAGAAATGCTCATCAATGGATTAAGGAAACCTAGGCTTTCTTTCTAGTTTTGGGATTAGAACACTGACCTATAAGAATCTCCTGAAAACCAATTCCTACATTCTTTCTCCAAGGCATTCTATGTAAGATAGACTAACAGTTTAAAATGCTCACTAAGTAAGCAGAATGAAATTCCTTCAGAGTTTAGACGGTTAAAGGTTAACTACGTCCCAATAATAAATTTCTTGGCCATTAGCACACATTTCCTCAGACTCTACGTTAGGTACCACAGACACAGAATGTCTAAGACAAATGCTGTGTCTTTGAAGAGCTCCTGGCCTAGTGGAAAAGACAGTCTGTAAACAAATAAAATACTGTGAATTTAAGAGCAAGAAAAAACAGTACACAGGTGGATCAGCCAAAGGGAGAGGTTTCATGGAATGTTATTTTAGAAGTGGTGATAACTGAGTTTCAAGAATGAAGAGCAATTAGAGATGGAGATTTGATGTGGGAAAGGTGTCTGTGGAGAGAACGACACTCTAGACAGGAACAAATATGTGCAAAAGCTCTGAGGAAACACTGCATTGTTTCAGGAATATTATTGAAGGACACAGAGTGAGAGTCACTGAGGGTTGTCTCCATCTTAAAGGCAAGGCTGAACCAGTGGAGACACACAACCAAGCTTTTCTCCTTTAGAAACATGATTGGGGGCAGAGAAGATAGCAAATGAAAAGACTGAGAGAGACTAGTTAGAGGTTACTAGTAGCCAAGACAGGACAGTGAGTGAGTAACAGCAGTGAGGACGGACAAAGCGTCAGAGAAATCTGCTAAGTTGAGCCAGACTTGATCAGATGTGGGCTGGTCACAGAAAAGGAAGCTCACAACAACCCCTGAGCTAATGGCCAGGCAAATGGGCAAAGGGAGTGCCCAGTTTGGGCAAAGCAGGGAGAGGGAACCTCCAGATGACCTCAACTTTGGATGTGGAGAGCCTGAAATTCCTCTGGGATATGAAGGCAGAAAGAAGGAAATGTTCCTGTGGCAGTTAGATATTTAAATCTGGCACACAGCAAACAGCTACCTAAATAAAACAGCTTTTTTATTACCAGGGACTATTTCAAAGACATCTTCTTCATTAAGAGGGAATATTTTAAATTTTCTGATACCTATTATAATTTATGAAATTATCTAAAGAAAAAAGCCCACTCATTCCAGAACCTCAAACTTACTTCTGGTGACTGCAAATTCATGAATACTATTTATCTTACACTTATGTGAGCTGGGTCCCATAATTTTTTTAAAAAATTTACTATTTTTTTATTTGTTTGGTAGCTGGCTAGTATGGGGATCTGAACCCTTTGACTTTGGTATTATCAGCACCATGCTTTAACCAAGTGAGCTAACAGGCCAGACCCAGTCCCAACAATTTTAAATGTTTACTTTGTCCATGAAAAAAGTAAACTCAAATTTGCTAACCTGAGTAACTATCACATTACCATGAGGTTGAAGAAATAGTTTGCCATGTATAGAAAAGTGATTTAATCATAAGAAAGTAGACCAGCAAAACCTTTCAGTGAAGGCTGGTTTCAGAGCTTGCTTAATACCCCTCCCTTGGTTGCTCCCCCATCTAACAGCTGCATTTGGCTCCCTTCTAACATTCACTCCTAGACATGGACACAGCAGTCTGTGTCAGTGCTGTCTGATGCCATTTTGTGGCCTCTGAAACATGTGCATTTGGGTCGTTGGTGCATATGAAAATAAAGGAAAGGTTGGTCACTCAGATCCAGAACTCAGGTGCTTTTGAAGGCTTAGGAGAGCTTTTCTATCAGTCTTCCTCCCCTCCACACCCCCTTTCTCTTTGTTGCTGTGCTCTGTCTCCTCACTCCTCTCCATTCCTCCCTCCCACACTCCTTCCTTCCCCCATCCCCTCTATCCTTCCCTCAATCCTTCCTTCTCTTTTTTATCTCTCCTAACTCTTTCTTTCTTCTATCTGCCTAATTCAATAAATATTTCTTGGGGGAGAAAAGAAAGCAATGGACAGAAAAAAATAATTATGAATTATCCATAACTATGATATAGAACCATAGGGAATGAGTATTTTTTTTTTTTTTTAAAGATGACCGGTAAGGGGATCTTAACCCTTGACTTGGTGTTGTCAGTACCACGCTCAGCCAGTGAGCGAACCGGCCATCCCTATATGGGATCCGAACCCGTGGCCTTGGTGTTATCAGCACCGCACTCTCCCGAGTGAGCCACGGGTCGGCCCTAGGGAATGAGTATTAACACGGATCTCATTTATCATTTCTCCATATAATCTAGAAGATGAAATGTCCAGCAAAATCTCCAGGCTTACAGATGATTACAAGTTCCTTTTATAATAAAAAGTCAAATTGATGGGCTCATGAACCACAAGAAAATCTTACAAGCCCAGGTGGTGTAGTAAGCTTCACTGTGAGCACATATAAAGTAATATATTCAGGAGAAATAACTCAAGCTATCATTACAAGCTAACTATCACTTACAATGCTGGTATAAATCTCTGATTCATTCTCAGAATCAGAGAAAGTCATCAAAGAGTAAGATGTCAGGAAAGACTTTAAAGAGGAGGTTACCAGTAAGCAAATTTGTGGGGATTTGTATCCCTTCCTCAGAGTATCAGGGGGAGGCTGGGAAAGAGAGCATATATTTTTTTCTGTTGAAAAAATTCTAAAAGTGCTGTATTTAAAAGGCAGCATGATATTATGTAGGACTCTCCCTCCAATCCCCCTCACCTTCAACTGAAATACAAGAGGTGTTCTCTTTTCTGCACTACCCACGAAAGAAATGTTTGGGCAAGCAAGCAGAGTCAGAGTGAGTGAGGGAAGGGGAGTGACGGCAGTCATCTAAAGGGTTCCTATGGTAACCCTCCTTTATATCCCACCCCACCCCTAACTGGTTTTGAACTTTCAGTTTTTGAATAACTGTTTTCCAAAATTAGCGTACTCAAAAACAAACCAAAAAACCTAAAACTTTATGAACAGTAAGATACTAGGGTATGCTTTAAGACAGTATTTTAGGGTAACTAAGCCAGAATGTCTGTGTTTGAATCCTCTTCTGTCTCTTATTAGCTGTGACCTATGGTAAGTTACTTAAACTCTTATATCTGCTTCTACATCAAAAAAATGGGATAAAAGTAGTACTTTATCTCCCAATGTTATTATGAAGAATAAAAAAGTAAATATGTAAAGTGGTTAGAACAGCATCTAACATGAAGTAATTACTAAATAAATATAGCTTATTATTACCACAAAGCCCATCTATTATTTTAAAAAATCGTTGAGCACATTCATATAATGTTACCTAGCAATTATTTACCTTAATGAGACCATCTCCTTGGGCAAAGCACGGGTCCTGCACAAAATCAAGCACCTGAAGTGTCAGCTGATGCCACAACCTGAAAAACATAAGGCTCTTAGGATCTGTAAACTAATGTCCAGTCACAGACACCTTTAGCCTTGATGGTCCTATCAAATAAACACTAACCAGTCTCTACTGGGTAGTAGCAAGAATGTAGTAGCAAGAAAATGCTAACAGGGCCGGCCCAGTGGCGCACTGCTACAGTGCGCTGCTTGGGAGCGTGGCGGCGCTCCCGCCTAGGGTTTGGATCCCACATACAGACCGGCCGCTCACTGGCTGAGCGAGGTGCGGGCGCAGCACCGAGGGTTGCGATCCCGTTGCCGGTCCCGGTCCTGTACGGGCGCGACACTGAGGGTTGCGATCCGTTGCCGGTCACGAAAAAAGACAAAAAGGGAAAAAAAAAAGAACATGCTAACAAACCTGAGTTCTTTTCCTGGCTCTGCTACTCAGTGGTTGTGTCACCTTGGGATCACTTAACTTCTATAAAACTCAGTTTTCCCAGCTATGAAATGGAGAACGTCTTTCTAGATTACCTCAAAGGGTTACTGTGAGGTTCAACTGGAAACAAAAACTTTGTAATTGTACACATCTAAATTGAAACCTTGGCTGTTCTACTTATTAGCTGAGTAAATCAAAGAAAATGATTAAATCAAGCTTCAGTTTCCTCATCTGGGATGAATGAAAGATTAAATAAGCTAATATATAAAACTCCAGGACAGTGACACAGCACTTCATCCAAAAACCAAAGGCTAATATTTAATAATGCAGATAAAATGCTCTGAAAAATACAAAGTGCTACCCAACACAAGCAATTATTTGCTAAACACTAAGAATATTCTTTTCTTTCTTTTTTTTTTAAAGAGATGACTGGTAAGGGGATCTTATCCCTTGACTTGGTGGTGTCAGCACCACGCTCTCCCAAGTGGGCTAACCGGCCATCCCTATATGGGATCCGAACCCGTGGCCTTGGTGTTATCAGCACCGCACTCTCCCGAGTGAGCCACGGGGGTCCTGTACGGGCGCGACACTGAGGGTTGCGATCCGTTGCCGGTCACGAAAAAAGACAAAAAGGGAAAAAAAAAAGAACATGCTAACAAACCTGAGTTCTTTTCCTGGCTCTGCTACTCAGCGGTTGTGTCACCTTGGGATCACTTAACTTCTATAAAACTCAGTTTTCCCAGCTATGAAATGGAGAACGTCTTTCTAGATTACCTCAAAGGGTTACTGTGAGGTTCAACTGGAAACAAAAACTTTGTAATTGTACACATCTAAATTGAAACCTTGGCTGTTCTACTTATTAGCTGAGTAAATCAAAGAAAATGATTAAATCAAGCTTCAGTTTCCTCATCTGGGATGAATGAAAGATTAAATAAGCTAATATATAAAACTCCAGGACAGTGACACAGCACTTCATCCAAAAACCAAAGGCTAATATTTAATAATGCAGATAAAATGCTCTGAAAAATACAAAGTGCTACCCAACACAAGCAATTATTTGCTAAACACTAAGAATATTCTTTTCTTTCTTTTTTTTTTAAAGAGATGACTGGTAAGGGGATCTTATCCCTTGACTTGGTGGTGTCAGCACCACGCTCTCCCAAGTGGCCTAACTGGCCATCCCTATATGGGATCCGAACCCGTGGCCTTGGTGTTATCAGCACCGCACTCTCCCGAGTGAGCCACGGGCCGGCCCCAAGAATTTTCTTTCAAAAACTGCTAACAGCAGAAGGCTGCTAAACATCATCAAAACATGTATTGAATACCTATGTGAAACGTACTATGTTAAATGCTAGGGATGTTAACGGGGAAGTTACTACAGGAAGTGTATTTTCCTACGGCACAGCTCCAGCCCAATGCTGGCAATTTATTCTAGTCATTTTAAGAGAGGCTGGTGTTTAACCACGGACAACTTAATTGTTCTGAAATGTAATCTGTTTCTAGACAAACCTAAACTCTGACACATCTCTACGAGCACAAAGCGCAGTGTGAAATACAACGGAAAGGAGAGACAATAGGAGAGGAAAGAAGCAGGTGCACACCGTGGAACCAGTCGCAGAATCAACAGGAAAAAAGAACATACTGCACTGGTCTCTGGTTTATGGGCTCCAGACTGAGAAAAACAACTGTAGATACCACACTGTGGCATAGCTAAGTGCAAGTCACCAGGATCTCTTTCCCAAAAGGGGCGGCACCCCGGCCGTGAAAGTCTGTTCGCTTGTTTGCGATCCAGAGCCAAAATCGCAGACCGGCCTGAACGTCTTTAGTAGACCACGAAGGAGGGGGGGTTCACAGTCCCTCGGTCAGGAACGCAGTGAAGCCTAGACCCCCAAGCCCTGGCTA
>NW_007730141.1:71837-79844 GCF_000696425.1 Galeopterus variegatus
TACGGCGCCGGGGCCGAATCGGCCACCGACTGGCTGCATGGCCTTCCTTCGTGACCCGCAGTTTCTCCTCTCAAGTGGGGATGGGAGAGGGTCTTCTAGTAGCGTCTTGCGGGACTAAGTGTGGATGGATGTCTGACCGCAGGAAGCGTGCAGGGAGGATGGGTTAACATTACCGTCCCGGCTGAAAGAAGGTGGGAGCGCAGGGTGGAGGGCGGCAGACCCCGGGGTGGCCTCCGGAGCAAGAGGCCAGAGACCAGCAGACTAGGGAACCGCCCCTACCCGGCGTCCACCTGCCCCTGGGCGCGCCGGGGCGGGACCAAAATCGGTGGGGCGGGGCTAAGTTGACGCCGGGGCGGGGCCAAAATCGGTGGGGCGGGGCGGGCGCCGAGGACATGGCGCTGTGGGGCCGGCACGCTGGTGTCGCCCTCTGGCTGTGGGGCCCGGGAGGCGGTCGCGGCGGGGCCCGGGGCCGTTGGCAGCCCTGCGGCTGTCGGCCGGCGTTTACCGGGACGGAGGGCGTCCGTGCGGGCGCGGTTGTCCTGGGACTGGCCCGCACTGAGAACCGGACCGCGGCCTGTCAGACGCCCCTTTCCGCTGACGCGGTCGCGACGGCGCTGCGGACGCGGCCCAGGGCGTCGGTTCCCCGCCTCTTCCTTCGCAGGTATTTCGGCGAGGACACGCAGTGACTCCTCCCGTCTTCAGGACGGGTCCGCCCCGTGCTGGGCGGTGTGTCCTGGAGGTCAGGCCCCGTCCCGCTCGGTGCGGTCCGTCCACTCTGTGGAGGCCTCGTCGTGTGTCACCCTTCCCCTGTCGAAACGGTTTCTGATCTTTAGTTACTACGGGTAATGCTGTGGTGAATACCTTGTCTGCACCTCGCTTTTTGGATAAGTTCCCAGTATTGGGACTATTGGGTCTAAAGGTATAAGTACACTAAACATTTTACTTGTCCTCTATAGAGACTGTGCAGTTAATGCTCCCACCAGCGTGTGGTCATGCCCGTCTACACATTACCCTTTTCGGAGTCCTTACCAAAGAACTGAGCCTACAGATGGAAAAATCTTCAGGCCCATAGTTGTTAATCATAGTTGTTAGGAAACATACTTAATTAAGTTAATAATGGTGCATTCACTTGATGCTGTCTGGCACAGCTACTAAAAATGTTTATTTGGTGAAGAGTTTAGAAAAGAGATCCTGGGCTGGCCAGTTAGTTCAATTGGGAGGTCGTCGTGCTGAGAACAACAGGGTCACGGTTTGGAATCCCTTGATGAGCTAGCCGCCAGAAAAAAAAAGTATGAGAGATCCTGAGGAGTCATTCGTTCATCCAAGAGGACTTTGCTGAGCTTTTGTCCTATGTCAGACTGTGTTCTAGGTGCTGGGGACCAGGACAGACAAAGGCTTGTTTCCATGGAGCTAATTCACGTATCAGAGATTTGCAAGCGACTGTCATTACACAAATCCTGGCTGCCATCCTCCTCAAATGGGAGACACAGGGTTGCCTGTGAGGAGCAGTCCATTTGCATTGGTTCTCTGCAGTCTGGAATTTCTTCCCCTTAACTTTAGATTTTGGGGCGCTGGTGTGAATTCCTCCTTTGCATCCCTTTCCACAGTGTCTCTCCCAGGCAGCACCTCAGGATCCCCCTAGTCACAGTAAATTTCATACTTCGTAGCATATACTTTAAGTCATACACCTTAAGTATGGTAAAACTCTGTCCACGTGTTTTTCAGTGACTCACAAACATGTTACTTGTGTAAATGGGGATTGTGTTTCAAGTACCCTGTGTAATACCTTGCACTCGGTAGGCACTCAACAATGGTAATAATTTTCCTCTCATGGTTTGCATTTAGAAGGAGCTCAGTAAGTGTTTGCATAAGGACCTTAGGTGAATAGACGTCCTTAATGCTTTGTGAAGTGGGGCGATTAAAGGTGGTGGGGTGCTGGCCAGTTAGCTCAGTTGATTAGAGCGTGGTGTTTTAACACTGAGGTCAAGGGTTCGGATCCCTGTACTTGGCCAGTGGGATGGTTTTGGAGTCAGGGCATTCCCTCTTCTTCCTGACCATCTGGACAGTTTTCATCAGAAAACCCCTTTTTAGGTTTCATTGACTTGCACTCACAAGAGCTACCTGGGCAAGGTGCTTTTATGCACACCTCTGATGTGGCAGAACCTTCTTCATAATCTGTGGCCTGCTCTGCAGCAGCGTGGGGAGGAGGAGAAGCATTGTCTTTCCCTGCTGTGTGTATTTTCTGTACTTTCTGGTGGGAGGTTTACAGCTGTATATTTTCTCAAAACTTTCAGCTTCGGCAGCTGAGGCTCAGGTTGAGTGGTTTGACTCCCCTTCATGTGCCCTGGGCCCTGCAGTGTGTCTTCCCTCATCGTGTGTCCCTTTCTCATTGCATGTCTCTCAGAGGTGTGTTCTCTGTGTGGTGGGAGAGGCGAACACACAGAAGGATGCATATGGCCTGCCACTGGTCTGTGAGCAGGAAACCAGTCCCCGAATTACACCGTTGCTGACCCAGCGTGGAGTGAGAGACAGCTGTGAGGCAGCTGCACGGAGGGAAGGGGCGACTGGCACCCGAACAGGAGCAGGGACCCTTCGTCTTCCAGAGGAGGGCCAGGGGATTTAGCCCTGGCTTTGGGAGGGAGGTGGCAGTTGATCCTGGCCTTGACCCTGGATTTGGACATGCTGAGGTGGAGAAAAGTCTTTTCAGGCAGAGGGAGCTGGGTGGGAAGGGGGCTTGGGAACACTGGGTTTAGGGCATTTCCACAAAACAGGGAGACTTTTTGTTTGGCTGAAATGAGGGGTATATAGGAGGGAGTATTGGGTGGTTAAAACTGTCACTGGGGTAGGATATGTTGTAGTAAGACTTTAGGATCCTGTGGAGAGTAGAGACCTTTTGGGAAAACCATGGCAGCAGTGTGTCAGGTAGATTGGTGTGTGGAGAGATTTTGTAGTGTTGGTTTTGTAAGGAGCAATGGGAAACACAAAAGACAAAATAGCAAACAGAAAAGTGAGTTAGGATCACCCTAAAAGAAAATTTCTGAATTGTTATGACATGTGTCTAAAGGTGGGCTTTTAGGTTGCTTTTTCTTGTCTATATGACAGATAGGTAAAAGAAATATTCTCAGTTGCCTGTTTTTATGTCTGTATTCACTTTAGACTCATCATTTATTTAGGGAGGGTTGTCAGTTTGGTGTGTGGAATCTCTTTTCCCATCAGAGTGGAGGGGTCTCTATACTGCAGACAGAAGCATTGTCTAGGACAGTCACAGGGCCATCTTCTGGAGGAAGGAATGTGGTAGCTGCTGGCCCTGGGGTGTGAGGGAGGTGCCTGTGCACTGGGTCATGGCTGTCCTGAGCTCCGGGCTGATCACTGGGAGACGCCAAGAGATGAGGACCGGGAGCAGTTTGGTTAGATGCCCTAAGAGCCAAGATCTAGCAACCCAGGAGGCTATTGAGGGCCTCGTGAGGCTTCAGTGCCTTGTGCCTCTTTCAGGTGCACACTCTAGGGGGATGTTTTCAAGTGCTGCCCCAGGCTGTGTGTGATTTGCATTGCCTGTGTTTTCTTCCTGTTGCTTTCCTGGGTGCTGAGTCATTTACAAAGTTCTGAGGCCTCACTGGAGCCTGTGTCTTGTTTTTTGTGTGTTTTGTGCCTTTTTCCTATGAAAGACCATCTCCTACTCCTGACATACTCCTAATTCCTTGCTGTGAGTTTCTTGGCTCCTGGCTTCTAGAGAGAGCCCTGAGCTGCAGTCACTCACTACCGTCTACTATCTATAGCCATTTGAACCCCAAGCTGTCAGGGTGTGAATGTTTGTCTTGAGTGGTCTCTAGAGCCTACTTCTCATCCTAGTAACAAGTGTAAGTTCTGAGAATTTTACTCTTCTGTGAGTGTCACCGTGTGTTCATCACGTCCCAGGTAGGTCAAGGTGTGCAGCTGTGCTGAGAGCTTGCCCAGAGACTCCACAAAGGGTGTGTTGGCTCTGGTGTGAGCTTGTGCTGTGGAACCCTGTCCTCTCAGCACCGGCCTTTGGTAACGGGGATTGTGAAATGATACTTTCCTCATTCACACAGTTCTCATTAACCTGAAGTTTTTGCTCTCAAATAAGTCTTGATTTCTGAGTTGGGACTGCTTTCTCTTTGACCCCAGCAATCATCCATGATGAGAAAGGTGATTATTTGGGGGGATTGGAGAGAGGTGCGTAGACATTCTCAACAGTGGGGATGGAGGGAAGGGGTAGAACCATACTTTTTCTCGCTAGCATGAGATTGATTGTCACATGTTACTTTTGCCACTCTGCTTTTTCTGTCAGTATCGCAGGTGGAAGAAGGCCCATATCTTTTTCTGTGGGTGCTTTAAGCATCTTTGGAAGCAGAGGCAACAGTGAGAAGGGGAATCTTTCTCTACAGGACATAGCTGACCTGATTCGGGCCAGAGCTTGCCAGAGGGTGGTGGTCATGGTGGGTGCCGGCATCAGCACGCCCAGTGGCATTCCAGACTTCAGGTACGGCCTGCAGTGCCTCCCTCACTGCCCCGTTACTCCACTCCCTGCTCTGTTCTAAGGGGCTCAGAGCCTCTTCTCTCTCTGCAGATCTCCAGGGAGTGGCCTCTACAGCAACCTCCAGAAGTACAACATCCCATACCCTGAGGCCATTTTTGAACTCGCATTTTTCTTTCACAACCCCAAGCCCTTTTTCACTTTGGCCAAGGAGCTGTACCCTGGGAACTACAGGCCGAATGTCACTCACTACTTCCTCCGACTACTCCATGACAAGGGACTGCTTCTGCGTCTCTACACACAGAATATTGATGGGCTCGAGAGAGGTGAGCCCTCCATCCTGTCCGACACATTCTCTCTCCTGCAGGGAAAGCTAGGGTGCCTGTTTCTACATAGGGCTGAGGCCCAGTGCTTATACCTCGTCCCGGGGACTGTTTTTGAGCTAACTAGTTATGCCTTTGTTCCTAAAATAATGTCTTCTGGGTGTGTAAGGGCCGCTGTAGGGCCCTCGCTATGGGCCTGTTCTCCTGGCAGACCTGCTGGGCTGTGAGTTTTGGGCAGAACTAACGTTGACATTGTTTTGCTAATTTGGTATGATGATCTCTCTTTTTCCCTTTTTAAAAAATTTTATTATGGGGCCGGCCCGTGGCTCACTCGGGAGAGTGCGGTGCTGATAACACCAAGGCCCCGGGTTCGGATCCCATATAGGGATGGCCGGTTCGCTCACTGGCTGAGCGTGGTGCTGACAACACCAAGTCAAGGGTTAAGATCCCCTTACCGGTCATCTTTAAAAAAAAAAAAATTTTATTATGGAATTTTTTTGAGCACACAAAAACAAGAGAAAAATGTAATGAACCCTCATGTCTTCACCACCTGGTTTCTGTTTTCAGCACATGCCAGTCCTTTGTCTCATGTCTCCCCACCTTGTCCCTCATCCCCGATTGTTTTGAAGCAAATCCCTCACACTGTAAATTTAGTCTAGAAGTAATCCATAAATACATCAGTGGGTAGCTCTAGAAGATAAAGACTTCTAAAAATGTAACTCTGATGCCATGATCACACTAAAGAATCACTCATAATTCCTTAATATTGTCAGACTCAGTTTATGATGATTTCTGGACTGTATCCACATGGTGGCCACAGCCAGTGATTCACAGACTGTGCTGTCCTCTGGCCGTGCATCCTGGAGAAGCATTTGGTGGGGCCTCTTTCTCTTGTGCAGGGAGGTGGCAGGTGCTGTGGCAGTCAGCTCTCAGCCAGTCTACAGATGTGTTGTGCTTTGAAAAGAGGAGTCACCTTGGCACCTGGCTGTGGGCATTAGTGCTGCATACTTAGGATAGTAGCAGGGACTTGGGAGGCTGCCTGCAGCTGGGACCCTGTCTCTGCCCACCACAGCCTTCAGAACCAGATGGTGGTAACAGACAACTTTAGTGAGAAGTTACTTTTTGTCTGTTTTTCACCAAGCAATTTTTAAAAATTTATGGTATTTATATCTTCATTTTTACCCGGTGTCTGTAGAATAGAAAAAGTGTTCCTTAGATACTGTATATAATTTTATCTGAGCTTATATCAAGTGCTTTTTCGTACTGTGTTTTGACAGGCTTTGTTGTAGCTGTGATTTGGCTCCACCTGGTAGCCCTGTGTCCCTGTGCCTTATCCTAGTTGGTGGAGCATCACTGTAGGTGATACAGAAGGGACATCAGGCTCTACTGGGGGCTGTGACTCCTTCCAGGAGGTCTGCTGAGCCTAGAAGTTATGCTTTTGGACTTTGCAGCCACCCCAGAGGCAGCAACACTTAGCTTTGGTTTGAATTTCAGTGTCTGGCATCCCTGCCTCAAAGCTGGTTGAAGCTCACGGGACCTTTGCCTCTGCTACTTGCACAGTCTGTCGAACACCTTTTCCAGGAGAGGCCTTTTGGGTGAGTTATCCCACTGATGGTGTGTCCCTTTTGCAGTTTGCAGTGGGGGTGACTGGGAAAAGTGGTATTTTATAAGCATCGTGTCAGAAGGATGACAGAAAAATAATAGTGTGAAAATATTTTTCTTTAGTTTCAAATTAGAGAAGTAATACATGCTTGTGAAAAATTAAGGTGATACAGAAATATGTAGGGAAAATGAATTTCCCTTCAACCGGTTGCTACTAACCACTTTTAACAGTTTGGTGTATAAAGTTCCAGGCCTTTCTTAAAAAAGGAGGTATGTGTATGTAAACATACATGCACACATTTATGTATATATACCCACACTAACAGATAAAACTTTTTTTTCAGTAATGGGATCATGTTATGCTTAATATTATACAACTTGCATTTTTACTGAACAAAGTTTCATGGATATCTTTTGTCAAAACCTACAGTTCTGCTCACTTTTTATTACATTTAGCTCTTCACCTATTATGGGACATTTTTTCATATTTGTAATTTTCACTTTAAAAAATAATACAATGGTGATACCCATGTTTGTACCCCTGTGTACTTCTGTGAATATTTCCATAGGATGGCTTTCTTAAAGTAGGATAGGACCGGGTGGAAAATCTTAACAAGTAAGGATAAAACTCTGAAATATCAACATGGCGCAGGACCGTGTCTTTTATTTTTTATTGAGGTGAAATCCACATAACATAAAATTAAGCATTTTAAACTGTGCGATTCATTGGCATTTAGTCATTCACAGCCTTGTACAGTCGTCACCTCTGTCAACTTCCACAATACTTGGATCACCCCATAAGGAGACCCCATGCTCATTAAGCAGTCACTCCCCATTTCCCCTCCTCTGGCCCCTGGCCATTACCAACCTGCCCTCTGTCTCCATAGGTTTGTCTGTTTTGGTATTTCATGTAATGGAGTCATACACTGTGTGACCTTTTGTGTTGGGCGTCCTTCACTCAGCATCACATCTTGATGGTTTGTTCACATTGTAGCTCGCATCAGTTTATTCTTCTTCCCTTTTTATGGCTGAGTAATGTGTGTGCCACAGTTTGTTTATCCACTCACATTCTGATGGATGATTTTTCCGACCTTTTTGCTGTTGTGGATATTTTTGCTGTGAACATGCATGTACAGGTATTTGTTTGAGTCCCTGTTTTCTATTCTCTTGGGCATGTACCTAGGAGTAGAATTGCTGGGTTATATGGTAATTCTATGTTTGGCTTTTTGAGGATCTACCACACTGTTTTCTATAGCAATTGTAATATTTTACATTCCCACCAGCAGTGCATAAGGGTTCTGATTTCTCCACATGCTTGCTAACACTTACTATTATCTACTTTTTGTTTGTAGCCATCCTAATGGGCAAGAATGGTATCTCATTGTAGACTTGATTTGCATTTCCTTAATAACTGATATTGAGCATCTTTTCATGTGCTTGTTGGCCATTTGTATATCTTCTTTGAAGAAATTTCTTTTTTTTCTTTTTGTCTTTTTTCATGACCGGCAACGGATTGCAACCCTCAGTGTCGCACCCGTACCGGACTGGGACCGGCAACGGGATCGCAACCCTCGGTGTTGCGCCCGC
>NW_007730141.1:80086-99575 GCF_000696425.1 Galeopterus variegatus
CCCCTCGCCCGGGCAGTGGCCGGCTGGTCTGTATGTGGGATCCGACCCCTCGGCGGGAGCCCCGCCATGCTCCCAAGCGGCGCACTGTAGCAGTGCGCCACCGGGCCAGCCCGGTCTTTGAAGAAATTTCTATCGTAGTCCTTCCCCCATTGTTTAACTGTGTTGTTTGTGTTTTTATTATTGAGTTGTAACAGTTCTTTATACATTCTGGAAACTTGATTCTTATCAGATATATGATTTTCAAATATTTTTTCCCATTCTGTAGGTTATCTTTCTTACTTTCTTGGTAATGTCTTTTGATGCTCAAAAGTTTTTAATTTTGATGAAATCCAATTCACCTTTTTTTTCTTGCTTATGCTTTTGCCATCATATCTAAAAAAACCATTGCTGGGCTGGCCCGTGGCTCACTCGGGAGAGTGCGGTGCTGATAACACCAAGGCCGCGGGTTTGGATCCTATATAGGGATGGCCGGTTCGCTCACTGGCTGAGCGTGGTGCTGACAACACCAAGCTAAGGGTTGAGATCCCCTTACCGGCCATCTTTTAAAAAAAAAAAAAAAGATAAAAAAACCATTGCTAATTCCAAGGTCATGAAGTTTTACTCCTATGTTTTCTTCTATGAGTTTTATAGTTTTTAGCTCTTAAATTTAGGACTTTGATCTGTTTTGAGTTAATTTTTTTATACAGTGTGAGGAAGGGGTTCAGCTTCATTTTATTGCATGTGAACATGTAGTTGTTCTCATGCAATTTTTAAAGAGACTGTCCTTTCTCATTAAATGGTCTTGGCATCCTTGTTAAAAATCGGTTCGCCATAGATGTATGGGTTATTTCTGGATTCTCAGTTCCATTCCACTGGTGTATGTGTATAGCCTTACACCAGTACCACACTGTTTTAGTTGCTATAGCTTTGTAGTAAGTTTTGAAATCAGGAAGTGTGAGTCTAGCACATAGTGGAAACTCCTTAAATGCATGTTAAGCTTTCCACTGATTCATTCATTCATTCATTGAAAGATCAATTTCTTCAGCAAATAGTTTAGTCTGCTGAGTGCCAGCCCCTTTGCTGGATGCTGTGGATGCAAAAACAAACCAAAGTGGAGTCAACCAACAGTTACAGTTGAGTGCTGCAAGAGTTTTACTAAAAATAAGTACCAGCTGTGGGAAGAAGGCAGCTGGGAGCCCCTTCAAGAGGAGATGATCTAGATTCCGAGCCTCTTCCTGGCAGCAGAGACCTGGAGTGTGGGAGGCCTGTGTGCTCTTTTAGAGTACTGTATCCTGAAGATTGCAGGGGGACATTGAAGGATTTTTAAGCAGGAAAGTGATATTAAGGGGTTTGCATTTTAGAGAGATTATTTGGACAGCAGTTTGAATTTTCTGAGGGGTCAGGAACCTACTGTGGGAGCAGGGTAATCTGAGTAAAAGATGGTAAGGATCTGGGCTGGGCAGCAGCTTGGAGACAGAGTGGGATGGCTGGAAGAGACCTTCTTGGGGGCAGGGCTGATTGGAGGTGGGGGGAGAGGGAGGGGTCTGGGAAGATGTCTGGGCAGGGTCCTCTGGGTACATCTGTCCAAGGGGATTCAGGAAAGAGGTGTGAGTGGAAAGTGTAAATTTGAGTGTCCTCATAGAGCAGGTGGTGGGAGCTATGAATATGGTTGATGTCTTTCTTTTTAGAAATCAAACAAGTTGGGAGACCTTTCTTTAAAACAAGTGAGATTAGGTTCTGGCACTTGGAAACTAGTCATAGTGCTGTAATCACCCCAGCCTCTTCATACCCCCATGTATGTCTTTCTGGAACCCCAGGATGAAAAAGGATGAAAAGAGGCTTGGAAGCATTCCTAAGGGAGGCCCCAGGGAGGTGCCCTGGGAGGCTAGCAGGGCTGGGTGGGTACCGGGCCAGTTCTGGGGTCGCTGCCCCTGCCCACTGCCTTTCATCTTTCCTCTGAGATCTTCCCCTTCTCAGTTTCTCCGAGTCCTGCCTCCTCCTATTCCGTGTGTTATCTGTAGTGATCGATGTAAATTCCTCTGGCTGACTGCCAAGAGCGATTCAAATGTGTGCCTTGCCGGTCAGTCCCACTGTTCTGCAATACCAAAAGATCTTTTACGTTACGAAGCAATTCACATAAACCCACTTTTCTATCCCAGCAATCAGATTCTCTCCTGTCCTTCTTGCTTGGTTTGGTTTTAGTCCCGTGAAATGTGTTGAGATTTGCTTTATGGCCTCATACATGATTTGTTTTTGTAAATGTTTTATGTGTACTTGGAAAAAAAAATGTATTCTGCAGTCATTGAATGTGTTGTTCTACATTCATGTTCATAAAATCCAAGTTTAATTCTGTTCAAAGCTTTTATGTTCTTACCTATTTTTTGACTGTTTGTTCTATTAAATTCTGAGAGAGTTGTGTTAAAATGTCCCACTTTGTCAGTTTATTTTTACTTCTATTTCTGTCAATATTTGCTTTACGTATTTCAAGAATAAGTACTTGAGGTGTGTACAAGTGTACCATTGTGTTATCCTCTTCTGTCTCTAGAATCACCTTTGCCTGAAAGTCTGTATTGTCTGGTGACCTCAGCTTTCTCTTGGTTAGTATTTGCCTGGATGTCTTTGTCCTGCATCTACATCCAGTTTTTCTCAATCCTTATGTCTTAGATGTGTTAGTCTATAAAGCATATTTTAGGTTTTATTGCTTAATCCCATCAGATAATTTTTGTTTTTTAATTTAAGGATTAGTCCATTTAGATTAATATAATTACTGAAATATTTGGATTTAAGCCTACCATCTTATTTTGTGCTTTCTGTTTTTCTCATAGGTTATCATTTCTTTTTTTTTTTTTTACTGTATGAGCCTGTAAGTTACATACTCTTTTTCTATTCTTTTAGTCGTGTTGACCTAAAAAAGAAACACACCAAATACGTATAGCAAGGATTTATTGAACTAATATGATGATTGTAATCAGGGAGACACATATATATGAAGTAGCTCTGAAAGTGTGCTTGGAAGAGGGCCAGCAAAGCCTAACATTTTATAATCACAAGAAGGGGGAAGGGTCAAAGAAGTGAAAAGACAGGCCTACCTAATTACCATCAGGCATCGTACTGGCTGTATGTGACGTATGGATTTGGGATCATCTTACATGCAGAGACCTAGGGTAATAATAAGAAGTATTCTATGTTATTTTTATGGCTTTCTGGTGCCATTTTGGCTGCTTCTAAGTAAAAAAGTCTCATGATAATGTTTCCAGGACAGGTGGACATGATTACTGACTCATCCCAGATCTCCCAAGGCACTGTGATTTAGCTGGCCTGGTCAGAGCATATTCTTTTGTTTTCACATTTAAAATATTATTATTATTATTTTTATTGTGGTAAAATATATATAACATGAAATTTACCATTTCAACCATTTTTAAGTGTAGTTTGGTGGCATTAAGTACATTTGTAGTGTTGCGCAATCATCACCATCATCTGTCTCCAGAACTTTCTTTGTCATCCCAAACTGAAACTCCATACCCATTAAGCATTAAGTCTCTAGTCCCCCCCGCCCCCTAGCCTGTGGTAACCTCTAGTCTATTTTCTGTCTCTATGAATTTGCCTATTCTGGATACCTTAAATGAGTGGAATCATAGAATAGTACTTGTCCTATTGTGGTTGGCCACTTAGCACAATGTTCTCTAGGTTCATCCATGTTCTAGCATGTGCTAGAGTTTCCTTCTTCTTCTTTTTTTTTTTCCTTTTTGTCTTTTTTTTACTGACCGGTAACG
Organism: Galeopterus variegatus; assembly: GCF_000696425.1. Classification (NCBI taxonomy): domain Eukaryota; kingdom Metazoa; phylum Chordata; class Mammalia; order Dermoptera; family Cynocephalidae; genus Galeopterus; species Galeopterus variegatus. Next base: position 83,842 of record NW_007730141.1, read on the forward strand.
GGATCGCAACCCTCGGTGTCGCGCCCGTACTGGGACCGGCAACGGGATTGCAACCTTCGGTGTTGCGCCTGCACCGGGGACCGACAATTCCAGTGCACCACCGGGCCGGCCCGAGTTTCCTTCTTCTTTAAGGTTGGGTACTATTTCCACTGTAGGTATACACCACATTTTGTTTATCCATTCATCCCTGGAAGTGTACTTAGGTTGCATCTACCTTTTGTTATCATGAATAATGCTGCTGTGAACATGGATATGTAAATACTCTTTGAGACCCTGCTTTCAGTTCTTTCAGGGATATACCAAGAGGTGGAATTGCTGCACCATATGGTAATTCTATTTTTAATTTTTGAAGAACCACCACACTGTTTTCCACCATGGCTGTTCCATTCTGCATTTGTACCAGTAGTGCACAAGTGTTCCAGTGTCTCCACAGCCACACCAACACTTATTTTCTATCTTTTGATGTTACCCATCTCAATGGGTTTAAGGTGGTATCTCATTATAGTTTTGATTTACATTTCTCTAATGATTAGTGATATTGAGCATCTTTTCATGTGCTTATTGGCCATATGTATATCTTTGGAGAAATGTTTATTCAAATGCTTTGCCCATTCTTCAATTGGGTTGTTTGGCTTTTTGTTGTTGAGTTCTAGTTCTTTATATATCCTGGAAACTAGACCCTTATCATATATATGATCTGCCTGTTCACTCTGTTGATAGTATCTGTTAATGCAGGAGATTTTTGACAATTTGAAGAAACTCCCAGACAAACTGCATTAGCCTGGAAATATTGATTGATGTAGATGCTGTCAGACAGACAATTTATCTTCTAAACAGATGACACAAACTTGTGGTATTGATATAGAACAGTACTGTAAGTATATCTTCTCTTCCTTCTGATTTTCTTAACATTTTCTTTTCTCTAGCATACTTCATTGTAAGAATACAGTATATAATACATATAACATATAAAATACGTGTTAATTGGCTGTGTTCTTAGTCAGGCTTTGTGTCAACAGCAGGCCATTAGTAGTTAAGTTTTGGGGAAGCAAAAGTTATACACACATTTTTGACGGCACGTGGGTCGGCGCCCCAACCCCCACATTGCTCAAGGGTTAAATGTAGTTGGAATCTTAACAGAGTGTGTAGCTTTTCAGATTGGCTTCTTTCAGTTAGTAGTGTGCATTTCGGTTTCCTCCATGTCTTTTCATGGCATGGTAGCTCATTTCTTTTTAGCACTGAATAATATTCCATTGTCTGGATATACCACAGTTTGTTTATCCATTCACCTGCTGAAGGACATCTTGGTTGTTAAACAAATTTTGGTGATTATGAATAAAGCTGGTATAAACATACATGTGCAGGGTTTTTTTTTTGTTTTTTGGCGGTGGGGAGGACACTGGCCAGTACAGGGAACCACACACTTGACCTTGGTGTTACAAGGCTGTGTGTGCTCTAACCAACTGAGCTAATTGGCCAGCCATCACGTGCAGGTTTTTGTGTGGACATAAGTTTTCATGTCTTTCGGTAAATGTCAAGGAGCGTAATTGCTGGATCATTTAGTAGGAGTGTGTTTAGTTTTGTAAGAAACCGCCGCACTGTCTTCCAAAGTGGCCGTACCATTTTGCGTTCCCACCAGCAGTGGATGAGAGTTCCTGTTGCTCCACATCCTCGGCAGCATTTGCTGCTGTTGGTGCTCTGGATTTCGGCCATTCTAGTAGGTGTGTCGTGGTATCTCATTGCTTTAGTTTGCATTTCCACAGTTACGTATGATATGGACTATCATTTCTTATGTTTATTTGCCGTCTGTATATCTTCTTTGGTGAGGTGTCTGTTCTGGTCTTTTGCCCACTTTTTAATCAGGTTATTTTCTTACTGTTGAATTTTACGAGTTCCTTGTATATTTTAGATAGTAGTCCTTTATCACATATGTCTTTTGCAGATATTTTTTTCTCAGTCTTGGCTTTTTTCCTCATTTTTTTGACTGTGTGTTTTGCAGAGCAGTTTTTAATTTTAGTGAAGTCCAACCTAGCAATTTTTTCCTTCATGCATCATGCTGTTGGTGTTATATATAAAAAGTTATCGCCATACCAAGGTCATCTTGGTTTTCTCCTGTGTTACCTTCTAGAAGTTTCATTGCTTTGCATTTTACATTTAGTCCTTTGATCCATTTTGAGTTAATTGTGTGAAGTGTGTAAGGTCTGTATCTAGGTCCATTTTTTAGCATGTGGGTGTCCACTTGTCCCAGCACCGTTTGTCAAAAAGACTCTCCTACATTGAATTGCCCTTGCTCCTTTGTCAGTTAGTTGATGTTATTGGTTTGTGTCGATTTGGGGCTCTCTGATCTGTTCCATTAATTCATTTACCTATTCTTTCACCAATGCCACAGTCTTGATTGCTGTAGCTTCGTAGGAAGTCTTGAAGTTGGTGGTGTGAGTTCTCCATCTCTGTTCTTCAGTATTGTGTTGGCTATTCTGGGTCTTTTGCCTTTTCGTATAAACTTTAGAGTCTGTTGATATCTGTTCTCTGCATATTTTTAAAACTGTTCTCTTTCCCTTTAGAGTTTTTAAATTTCTCTATGCTGTGTTTCCATATGGAGACACATAATTTCTCTATGCTGTGTTTCCATTATTTATTCTGCTTAAAATTTGTAGGACTTCCTGAATCTGTGGGTTGGTGCCTTTTGTCATTTCTTTCCTTTTATTTATTCTGCTTAAAATTTGTAGGACTTCCTGAATCTGTGGGTTGGTGCCTTTTGTCATTTCTGGATAATCCTCAGCCATCATCTCTTCAGATATTGATTGCCCCTGCCCCACTTCCTCGCCCCCCTTTTTTGTAGGGGGTGGCTGGCCAGTTCGGGGGCTCACGCCTCTTTTTATGGACCTCTGATTAGAGAGGTTAACAACCCTCTGTCTGTCCCACGGCTTGTGACCACCCCGTGTGCTCCATTACTGCCCTGCCTTGTCCCGCATTCTGGGTAATTTCTTCTGGCCTGTTTTCTAGTTTATCAATACCCTATTCCATTGTAGAAAATGAAGCTGTTGAGTTTTAATTTTGGTGACTCATTGTTTCTAGAAGTTCTATTTTGTTCTTTTTCAAATCCACTACATTATTTTTTAATTTTCTATATTTGATAGATGTCTCAAGCTTGTCTTGTTTCTTTTTTTTTATTATCTATAGCTGATATCTGAAGTCTTTGGTGGGTCTCTTTCTTTCTGTTGTTTCTGCTGGTTCTTGCTAGATTCAGCTAGAACAAGTCCCATTAGCCATAAAGCATCTGTCTCCTTTTCTATCTGGCCCAAGGCATTAATCCAGGCACAGCAGGATATATTAATAATTTGCATCTACTTCACCTTGGCCCGCAAGGAAAGTGGTCTTTGCCAGATGTTTTACCCCTGTTGATGCAGACAGCGAGTTGAAGCTGACCTGAAGGCCTCCCTGGGCTGAGGCAATGCCACGATCACGTCAGGTCACACTAGGGGACAGGTCTGATACCTCCCTCCTCACCCAGTAATGCCCATTGTTGGCCGGATGCCAGCAGAGCACCATCTGAGGACTGTTTGTTGCAGTGTTTCCTTAGCACCTGGTGGCTCTGATTGCACCCAGGCTCAGTGGGAGGCACAATGGGAAGCACCCCGTGTCTGCTGAAGCATGTGTGGGGGATCGTGTGCTGTCTGGGGTTTGCTTTTAACTTCTTCAACCCCCCAAGTTTGTCGGACTGTACAAAACAATTGGAGAAATGTTGGTCACCGCTGAAGCTAGGTACGAGGGGCTCATTATATTACTCTCAGCTTTTGTGCTTTTGTGAATGTTTGAAATTTTCTTAATAAGAAGCTATGGTTGCCTTTTCCTTTTAAAAGTGTTTTGTGGCACCTTTCTTGGGCCTGTTTTCTCTCGGTGTTTCCGCAGGCTGACGTGATGGCGGACAGGGTTCCCCAGTGCTCAGTCTGCACCAGCATCGTGAAGCCCGACATCGTGTTCTATGGGGAGCCGCTGCCCGAGAGGTTCTTGCTGCATGTGGTTGACTTCCCCATGGCAGATCTGCTGCTCATCCTTGGCACTTCCCTGGAGGTTTGTCAACTGGCTTGTGCTGGGAGGAGGCTGGCAATGGGGGTGGGGTGTGGGGGAGGATGCAGTGTACAGAGGAGTCACTGCCTGGGTGCTCGTGGGGGTGGCATGGCCTCTGGCCAATGAATGGCTTCGGCTGGTGTTCTGGCCAGGAGATTGGGGAAGGTGGAAGACGCTCAGCTTTGGAGGTGCTGTAAGTGTGTGTGGGGTACCATGTGTGAGGGGAAGGGAGAAGGGGAGGGTCTGGCCTCTCAGGTCAGATCAGGAAGACAGATCCTGGGCTAGAAGCAGCAATAAACCTGAAGGGATTGACCTGGGCAGGTGGCTGCACACTCAGGGTCAGAGAAACCACTGAGGAGTGGAGATTGGCACGGGTAGGTGCCAGGAGGCTGGCGCTGAAGAAGGCAGAGCTGTGGGCAATGGCAAGGGACGGTGAGGAGGGGGTGACTGGGCTTGCTGTCTGGTGACACTTTGGGGAGGGGAGCAGGAGGGGTATGGCTCCGTCCACGTGGTCAGAGCATTTGATGGTGGGGGGCAGTTTGGGAGAGAGTATGCCGAGTTTGGTTCCGCCTGCGTGTGTGAGGTGCCTGGGAGACACCACTGGACCTGAAGCTCCAGGAAGTTGTAAAAGACGTGATGAGACCAGAAGGTGAGCTGGTCATAACTGGATGTAGGTGCTGAGGGGCAGAGGGCCAGGAAGGCCAGCCCAGAGGCCTGAGCTGTGTGTTTGCTTGGGAGTCATTGTCACTGCCTGCTGTGTGCTGGGCCCTGTTTTTGTACTTTGGACAGACACAGAAAGGTGTAAATATGTTAAATAGTAGGTTAGGAGATGATGTGTGTTACGTGAAAGAATGACAAGTAGGGTAGGGAGACCAGGGGGCGTTGGGGACTGGTCACAACATCAAGTTGCTCGTTTTGCCTTGTCAGGAAGGCAACCTTGGAGCTAGGAGTTAAAGGAAGTTAGGGTTTTAGCGAAGGGGGTAACTGGCAGGAGACACTGCCTACGACAAGCAGTGGGGAGGGCAGGTGAAGCCAGCAGGGACAGACTGGATGACACCCATGTCCTGTGGAAAGGGCTTCTCTGGTGCTGTGTAGCAAAGCGACCATAGGGGACAAGCGTGGGTGCAGCAGACCCAGCAGAGGCCCTTGCAGGGGGTGACTGGAGGTGCTGGCAGGTGACCATGTGAAGCCAGCCCAGTGTATGTACAGCAGAGCAGGCACGCTGGCACAGTGTATGGGAGATGTGGATGCCCACAGGGTACCAGGGCAGAGGCCTGAGCAGCTGGAAGAACGGAGCCACCGTTTCCTGAGATGGAGAAGCCTGGTGGGTGGGTTTGGGGGAGCTCAGGAATTCAGCCTTGGTCACACCAGTTTGAGGAATGCTGAGCTGCCAAGGTGGGGGGTGTTGAGCAGGCAGGTGGATACACGAGTCCACAGTCACCAGAGTAGGAGCTGGGTGCTGGAGTGGGCAGACACGGGGGGGGTGCCTAGGCTGGAGGGACAGACACAGGAGGGAGCAGTCCCAGGGGCGAGGGGTTAGGCAGTGTTGGGGCCATGGGGAACACTGGGGCCACCAGCCAGCCTTATTTTTGAGGTAGAGTGCCTAGGCTGGAGGGACAGACACAGGAGGGAGCAGTCCCAGGGGCGAGGGGCTAGGCAGTGTTGGGGCCATGGGGAACACTGGGGCCACCAGCCAGCCTTATTTTTGAGGTAGAATGAAAATAACCTTTTTTTAAATTATAAAAGTACCATGTGATTTTTCTAAAAGAACATTATATAAAGGTATAAAGTAAAGAGTCAACTTTAATCCTACCAGCAACCGTTAGCCACTTTTCTGTTGTCTTGTTGGGGTTCTTTTATTTTCTTTATTTTTTTTAGCAGCTGGCTAGTACAGGGATTGAACCTGGACCTTGGTGTTATCAGTACCACGTTCTAACCAACTGAGCTAACCAGCCAGCCTTGGCTTCTTTTCTGTACAAATGTACACATACAGGTGGTGATTTTTAACTAAAAGTTGGACAACAGTGTACGTTCTGTCACTTGCTGTTGTCATATAATGGTGTGAGTGCACAGAGATCTGCTGCCTCGTTAATGCTGATGGTTTCCCTCGTGTGGACACTAGCCAGGGTACAGTCGAGTGCATACTGTCCATCAGAGGAGAGCTGGAAGAGGCTTGAAACTGGGCGGAGACAGCCTGATGGGAAGGAAGGCAGTGCAGATGTGCAGATTGTTTGCTGTGGCTGGAGGAGGCAGGACGGAGCCCCATGAGCCGTGGACTGGAGATGGGTGAAGCCGAGGTGTGGGCAGCAGGGAGAGGAAGTGGGGGAGAGGGAGGCTCGGGGAGGAGACCGCGCCGTGGAGACCACGTGGCAGGGACTTGCCTGAAGAAGTGGGGTAGTGGTGGGCGTCCCTGCACCACAGGGTCTGACCGTCAGTCTGCTGCCCCTCCATAGCCTCAGTGGCTGTGGCACAGCATCTTGAGGGCCTCATAGGGTGGACACTATGCTTACATTTGGGCCATTTTTCAGGTGGAGCCTTTTGCCAGCTTGTCCGAGGCTGTGCGGAGCTCAGTGCCTCGGCTGCTCATCAATCGGGACTTGGTGGGGCCCTTGGCTTGGCGTCCTCGCAGTAGGGATGTGGCCCAGCTGGGGGATGTGGTTCATGGCGTGGAAAGGCTGGTGGAGCTTCTGGGCTGGACAGAAGAGATGCAGGACTTGGTCCAGCAGGAAACTGGAAAGGTACAGACTATGAGCAGGGCTATCTGAGGGGCCCTTGTCCGCCTGGTATGGAGCCCTGTTGGCTAAGACAGCGACAGTCATAGCTAACGTTGCTGTTTATCCCGCACCAGGTACTAACCTGGACTCACCTCAGTGTCGTTAATTTTACTACCTCCATGTAGAGATCAAGAGAGTAATGCTAAGTCCCTGCTCCCGAGGTTGCAGAGCTAATGGTGGCCGAGCAGGGATGTGGTTCCAGGCAGTCTGGGCTGATTAGTGTCTGCACTGTTAACACACTACAGGCCGTTGCCTTTTGCTCCCTAAAATAAAGAAGCCAAACAGCTCCTCTCTAAGGCCTAGTATGTGATTCTGAGATGGAACAGGTTAAAGAACTTTGAGAAGCTGAAGTTCTTGGCACCCGGGTGGGACGAAGCCTCTGCTCGTGATGCTTTTAGGGGGTAATCAGTGTGAGAGCTTCTGATCTATTACAATCTGCTGAGAGTAGGAAGCCAGAGAGCCTTGATGCTTTCTAGATTTTAAGCCTCCTGTAAACAAGTGAAGTTAAAGAAAATGCAGTTTCCTGTGAGAACCATGTAGGCCCGGGTGGGACGAAGCCTCTGCTCGTGATGCTTTTAGGGAGTAACCAGTGTGAGAGCTTCTGATCTATTACAATCTGCTGAGAGTAGGAAGCCAGAGAGCCTTGATGCTTTCTAGATTTAAGCCTCCTGTAAACAAGTGAAGTTAAAGAAAATGCAGTTTCCTGTGAGAACCATGTAGCACATGTAGCCTCAATATTAAGGGCTTTTTCCTACAGGAGGCGGCATTAAGCACACAGTGTCCAATTTTATGACTATAGAAAGGCGCAACACTGGCCAAAGGGGACTTCACCAGAATAAATCACAGCTGATGTTTTTCCCAAGGCAAGTGTCCCAGGAAACCTCCACCCTTTCTTCTTGTCCCCAGCTGTGCCTGCCTTGGCTCAGGGCCCTGGGGGCGGCATTGTCCTCTCGCCTCCACTGGTAAAGCCCCCCAACCTTTGGTCACAGCCTGATTTCTCACCAAGACTGAACCAAAGACAGACAAAATACAAGACTTACTGAGATTTGAGATTTAGCACTTACCGTTTCTACACATATTAGACACCATCACCATTATTATTTTTAGCCTCTCACTCCAGAGTTTGGCTCTTAGGGCTAAGATGTAGGCTGGTGCCATTTCTAGTCTCACTATATAGAGGGAAATAAAGATGATCAACTGTCAGAATCACACTGCTGGGTCACTTCATTATGGAAGCAGACTCCAGCTAACGTCAAAGCTTAAACTTTACATACTGAGAGGCAGGTGTCTCCTGGCTGGCTTGCAGGGCAGTAGAGATCCTGGTCAGATGAGCTTAGCAGGATTTCAAGGGAACCTTGAAAACCTTTCCTGGCTCTGACTTCCTGTCTCCGTGTAAAAGCAAATTGTAACTCAGGTAGCTCCTCTGGATTTTTGGAAGTAGCCCTGTAAGATTTGACCTGTACTATTTTCTAGTTTCACAGAAATTTGTGTAAAGTGGGTTGTGATTTTAGATTTTTTTTAGAAAAGAATTGCTATCCAAAGGGCAACTTTTCCAAATAGTGTTTTTTCAATATGTGAGCATCAGCTCATCTTGTGTAGTTAGAACCCCTTGGAATGAAGCTCTCTGTTTAGCCTCCCTGCTCTGCCCAGGCCTGCTGGGATCATCTTAAACTGGCTCAACAGCAGCATTTACAGAGAGATACTTTTGTGCTATGAAGTATTGTGCTTGTCTTCAGCTGGGCTGTTTGACCCACGCCCTGAGATCTGCTGGCCTGCCTGATGTGTTTAGGTGACTAATATCCTTTCTCTGTTCCAGCTTGATGGACGGGACAGATAGGACAGTGATGGTCAGCCCACGTACAGGAAATGGTTACATAGGAGAGATCCATATCCCATTTCTGATGAGACTTTGTGCCTGAAGACAGCTTGGGCAAGTTTCCAAATTTTGGCAGAACCAGGACATGCAACCTGAGGAACAGAGTGGAGGTCTGAGTCTGCTGCTGCAGTGTCTTCCTGGGCTATGAGCTCCGTGCCGACTGGTAGTGTGCTTACACTCAGGGCCACCCAGTCATGGATACAAAGGATTCTGCTGAAGCTCTTAATGCAAAAAGCTTTCTTCTGATGGTGTTCCCCTCAAACTGAAACAGACTGCCTGGAATCCCAGACTGGATCTACCTTTACTGTGCCCAAGTCACAGAGGGGCATCTCTGTTGGTAAGAAGACCCAGGCCTGAGCTGAGCAGCCCCCCTCACGTCCCAAAATGTCATCCTGGGGCCCTAGTGATGCAGCAGGATCTTCTAGCATGTTGTTCTCTTTAGTAGGGTTATTTTCATTAGAGAAAATCTGTCCTTCATTTCCAGCATAAAATAAACTTTAGTTTTCTCAAAGGGACTGCAAGTGTTGAATGTGGAAAGGAGACCTTGGGGTGTACATGAGTGACTCCTCTATTGGGATAGTCTGACTGAGGACATTTGTCCCTGGATTCACCCTGGAGATGGCCCCGTGCCGCCTCCTCCACCCCAGCTCCCTCTCTGAAGGCCGTGACATCCCGTTGTTGACCTTCTGGACGGTGTCTTTGTGTCAGCCTTGCCTCCAAACTGATGTTCCAGCACTTCTTAACCCATCTCCTTTCCCCCCCTGTCTACCGGGGCTTCTTCCACTAGTGCTGCTAGAACTCATCTCTCAGAGAGGGAAGGCACTATTCACTTAGGAACAGCTGCTCCTGGCCACTGGTCAGGGTTCCCCTGACCCTGTGCTCAGGCCACACCATGACGTGTGTGCAGAACCCACTGCAAGCTTTGTACTCTGCACAGCCCTTTCTCCTGGTGGTTGCCCTGAGGCCCAGCTCTGCTGGCTGACCCCTTCGGCACTAGCTGCTGCTTCCTTGGCTCCTACTCACGTACACATTCCCCTTCCCAGCACTGTATGGGCTGCAGGTTTCCCCAGCAAAAGCACCTCCTGTCCCTGAACGGCGCCTGCCTTGGGCTGGAGCTGGCAGGAACAGATTTTACTGACAGACTCCATGGAAGGGGGTTCCGTGCCCCTGCTCCTCAGTGAGAACCAATGAGTGGTGGTCTAGGAAAAGTGTCGAATTCTGGAAAGAATGAAATTAGTTTCTATTTCTATTTAGCATTTCTTCACTTGGTATTTTACATGTATATTGGCACAGTTTTGCCTGAAATTCCTCTTCTTTATTCTAAGATGGTGTTTCTGTGGCTATTTGTGGTACATGACAGAAATCTTAATTTATGGTCTCATGATGGGCATTTTTCTTCATGTTAAGTGTTTACAGTCAAAGCCAGTGGGAAGGCTTGAGATTGAGTTGTCACAACCAGTAAGAACTCGGGTGCTGTGGATACTACTGCAGTGGGCAGCTGAGCCAGGATCGAGGAGAAGGTGGAAGTGGCCACCAGCTCTGCACTCAGTGGGGACAGAACAACGGCACACCTCTGGCAGGTTCATTTCCCCTGTGAAGACAGCACGTGTCCCAACACCCCGGCTCTGGGCCAGCATGCCCATCCTGGACGTGCCTGCATCTGTGCACACTTGTCAGCCCCTTGCCCTGCGCATGCCCTCGGGCAGCAGCCTCTGCACACACTCCTGTTGGCACAGATAAGAGAAACTAAGTTCTCAGAAGTACAGCAGGACACCACCACAGTCCTAGAGATAAAAAATTGGACCAGAGGCAAACCATGAACAGAACTCTGGGAGTAAAGAGAAAGAGTCTTCAAGCTGGAGAGAGGGGCACTGAGATGTGTGGCCAGTGGGACGTGGCTTCCCCAGGTTGCAGCCCCAGGGACGCCTCTGGAAGCAGCACCAGTTCTGAATTGGCGCTGAAGAGCTGCAATCCTCAGTCAGGGTCTGAGTCAGGGTCCGAAGAGAGCTGCCCCTCCATGGTCTCGCACATGGCATCCTGCAAGGATGTGAGGTGACCCCGGGGACTCATCCCCATAGGCTGGATGACTCTGTGCCTGTGGGGAGAGGTGCAGTGGGGATGGGAAGGGCCCCAGTGGGCCAGGCAGGGGTCCTGCTCACCCCACTGCTCCCTTCTCCACCACACAAGGCTGCTCCCATTTACTGGGGAAGCCTGGGTGGGACCCTGTGTTAATTGGGCCCAAATCCTTACTGCTACCTAACAGCTTTGAGGCATCAGGCAGTCTCAATTTCTCTGGGTCTCTGTTGTCTTCATCTGTAAAATGGGCACAATAATGGTCCCACTCCAACCCTTCCCTGGGGCAATCTCCTCCAGGGCAAGTGATTTCAAACTGTAATGCAGCCTTGCCAGGACCCTAACCCACCTCTTATCCCACCTCCCGGGGCTCACGGGACGGGACTGGGTCTGCTCTCCCTTGTCCCGGCTGCAGGCCCCGCCTTGTCCACACCACGCACCTGGAGAGCTTGTCGAACATATTCACCAGCTTCATGGCCTCGTGCTCCCGCTGCTCCTCCGTCATGCCCTCCATGGGGTTGGGCGGCTGCTCCTCCACCCTCCCGGTCACCGGGTTTATGCTGCTTCCCGGGGTGGGGGCATGGGAAATGTGTTAGTGACTCTCTAGGACAGGAGGGGCTGCAGGGGGTGGATGGAGCCCCGCATCTTCTTGTGCAGGACTGGACTGGCACGAAATCCATTTTCCAGGAGTTGGGGCGGTGGGGGAGTCAGGTAACCCAGGAAGAGACCTCCTTCCAGGAGAGCCCCGGTCCCTTAGTCTCTGTGCTGTCAGAATGACACATCTTGACATCAGGACAGATGTTACTTAAGAACAGGTGTCTGATTCTGGAAGGTCTTACCCATCTGTCATCCTGACCTGCCCTCCCCACAGGGGTCCAGACAGGTGTGGGTACCGGGGGGAATAAGGGACTGTGAGAAGAGTCCCCTGCGTGTGTGGTGGGAGCACACACCTGGCCTTGGCTTCCTTGTACTCCTCTGTGTCCGTGTCCTCGTCCTCTGAGTACTGGCCCTCACGCCGGCCCCCCGCCATGAGACCCCTGGCAGCCAGGAGGCCGGCGGCATTCCCGTAGCCGGTGTACTTGATGAATCGGGGCACTGAGGGGCAGGGCAGAAGTCAGTGTGCACACGTGGCTGGGGCAGGGCAGGCCTGGGGCCTGGGTGTCCCCTACTCACCGCTCTCAGAGCACAGGACAAACAGGAACTCAGCGGCCACCCTCTTCACGTCCGTGTCCAGGTGTGTCATGAGGCGGACAAGCTTGTTTCGCAGCAGTTCCCCCACCTCCGGCCGGGTCCTCACATCCCGCAGCGGGGGCAGCACCTGAGGAAGGGGCTGTTCCTAAGCCTGGGCTTGGAGCAGCTGGGACTCCAAGTGACCAGGGCCCTACCTTTGTTCCCCAGGAGCACCAACTCCTTTGCCAATACCTGGGCCTTCAGGAATTTCCTGGCTGGGCGATGCATACGGGCACACTCTGTCAGCACGCTCAGCACGGGGGCCACGCTCTCCTTCAGCCTGTGTGTCTGCAAAGGAGCCACTGTCACAGCTGGTGGGGGGCTGCACACACACACCCACCAGTGGTCCTTGTGGCAGAGGCTTGGGATGAGGCCATGCTGCAATCAGCCAGCCGAGGCCTAAGAGCCAAGAGCCGGTGGTGGGTGTCTGGGTCAGCTTCAAAAGGGAAGGGACAGGACCTAACTCAGGAAGCTACTTGGAAACTTTGTGACTTGGAGCAAATGACTCGACTGCCATAAGTCTAACTTTCTCAACTACAAACCAGGCTTGTGAGGAAAACACAAAACATTTAAAGCTGTTTGCACACAGTGGTGCACACACTGTCCTCAGAAAATGGTGGCAAAGAGAAACCACAAAATCTCTTCTCTGCATGCTTCGTGGAAAGACACCAGGGAGCTTCTGTTCCTTCCTGGCCTCCCCCATTACCTCCCTGGATCTCAACACCAGCAGCAGCAGAAACAGGGACAGTTGGCCACAGCCAGCATGTCCAAGGCCAGCTCCCCCATCCTGACCAGCTCCCATGGCCTGCGAGCACCCTTTGCTCAGGCAACGTGGATTCCTGAGAGGTCTACTGAATTTTGGCCTGCTGCACTCTGTAGTTTTTTTAATGTTAGAGCCCCAGCTGCCTGGATGTCCCGCGGTGCAGCCGCAGGAATCAGAGGGAACCTCTGGTTAGAGGCTCCTGTGGGTCACCAAGGGCTGCCCTTGCTGTTGACGCTAGGAGTCTAAGGAACACAAGCAAGGAGTAGAGGGCTTCTCAGGACCACCCAAGAAGGTCCACAAGCACCTTGCTAAACCCTGGAAAACTTGTTTCTTTGTAGCAATCAGCAGAGGTGAAAGTTTTAAGTGTGAGTGGGGGTGTCCACATGCTTCCCAAGGAGGAAGGGTCTGGCTTGCTGACTGGCTAAACCGCAGAGCAGCTGGAGGAATCACCTGAATCACACCACCATGATCTCCACTTACCCGTGTAGGCAGTGCAGAAGCAGTGACCACAGCTGAGCAGGAAAGCCAGGGCCAGAGCCACTGGGGGAGCCTGCACAGCCGGTCCCCTGCCTACCTGGTGCAAACGCTTTTCTAGGAAGGCGAGGAGGACATGAATCACATCCATGTTCACTCCCATGAATTCCAAGGAGCCTTCATGCAGCTCCAGGGTGAGGAGGACGTCCAGACACTTGAGGGGCAAGTTCCCCAGGAGGTTCACTGTGTGGCTAGGGAAAGATTGCAAGGGGAGGTCTTAACAGGGCTCATCTCCCAGCACAGGTGCAAACCTTACTGCCTCCTGCTGGGGCCACACCTGATGTGAGCCAGGGTCTGGGGGCTGGAGCAGCACTAGGGACCAAAGACAATAGCAGGGACTGATCTTGGGAGTGTGGTGGGGGTCCCCCGGGGAGGGGAGGCACTCTCTGCAGAGGCACTGCCTGCCACACCTTGTCTGGGCTGAAGCACCAGACGATCACTGCAAACCCAGACCAGCCCAGGTACAGGTCACCAAGAATGAGGGTGAGGAACTACATTGCCCTGCAAATACCACACCATCCATGGCCACTGCCCAAGGTCCAGGTGGCACCATTCCTACCCTCAAATATACGGCTCTCATCCTAGCCACATATTAGAGGCACCTGGGGCTCTCTAGAAACACACTGATGTCCAGTCCCACTCACATATAAAGTCAGACTAGGGTGAGGCCTCCAGCTAGACACCTGAGTACATTTCCCTCCCAGCACAACAGGCCCCACCTCACCCATGGAACTCCTCTGTGTGATCTCCAGCAACAGTGACCATCACACAGTGCCTCAGAAGGGTCGCCAGGTACTGGTAAAGGGAAGCATCTTCCTGACCAGAAAGAGAAAGGGGTTCATGTGAAAAGGAGCCCTGCTGCTCCCCCCACTGCCAGCTGGGCTCCGACCTCTGCTGCATGCCAGGAAGTGCGGCCCTCCCTACCGCACCTCCTCTGCTGCACACCTGGCCCTTTAGATTCTCCTTGGTGACCCTGGCCAGTGCTGGGGTCAAAGATGACCAAGTGCTGCTATTTTACTAAAGACTCCGCCAGTATCCTTCTAAGAACATTTCTCTGTCCCCTTGGGATGAAGTCACACTCTGTGCCCTGCCCCACACTCACAGCCTCACGGTGGAGAATCTACCACCTCCCCACGCACCACACAGCTCTTCTGCAAGGCCCCAAGAGCCAGAGTGGCCCCCACCTGGAACAGGCATCTCCGTGGCCTCCTCCTGATAGGCGGGGAGGGCTGCCTGTTCTCTGCACGACTGACACCCAGAAGCTTGAGGGCACCCAGTGGGAGGCAGGTCCAAGACACGTCCCAGCTGAGTGAAGCCCACCACTGGGCTCAGGTCGGCCCTCACCTCGTCCACCTCCCTCTTAATGGAGTCGAGCGTGATGTTGAAGAGCACTTTGAGGATTTCCATGGCGCGCTCCGTCTCCTGGGGAGGAAGGCGCTCCGGGGTGCTCTCGTCGGGAGTCAGCCCCAGCGTCAGCTCCAGCGTGTCGGTCAGCAGGCGCACTCCGTGCAGCTCCTGGAACAGTTGCTGGCGCACGTCGGTGCGCAGCGCCGTCAGCAGGAAGAGCAGCCGCAGGTCGAAGAACTGGACGTCGTGCGGGAAGCTCCTCTTGCGATACAGCTGCACGCGCTCCGCGAGCTTCACCACCAGGCGCGCCTCTGCCGCTAGCACCTGTGCCACGGGGCTGCTGAGCACGAGGTTGCACAGGCACTTGAGGGACTCGAGGACAACATCCATGTCGGAGGGCTCGGGGTCGGGCCCCTGGGCGGCGGAGATACCCGCACAGCAGGCCAGTGCCTGCAGGCTCCGGCGGCTGGTGAACGGGTCCAGGCAGCTGCGGTCCCGGGACAGTATGCGGATGCTCTGCAGCCAAGTGACCGGGCAGGAGGGTGGCAAGCCCCGCTCCAGGACCGAGACCAGCAGCTCCGCCAGCCTCTGTGGGCGGGGAAAAGAGTGGCTCCACCGGGCCCCTCCTCCTGGGCGACCAGCCCCTGCCCCTCCACCCCTGGGGCCCGCACCCACCTTCCTGTCCTCCCGTTGGGCATCATCGAACGTGAAGCTCTGGGAGTGCTGCGGAGAGACCCAGCGGGCTCAGGTCCACCTGGGGGCAGGACCCGAGCTCCGCCGACGGAGCGGCCTGTCTGCCTCCAGCTCCCGCCCCGACCGCTGCACACCTGCTGCCCGGGTGCACCCCCAGACGCTCCGCTTAGCAGCTCGTCCCGGACCCGGCACCCCCACCCCGCCGCGCTCCCGGCGCGCCCTGGCACGGCCCCCCGCGCCTGGGACTCCGCTCACCTCCCTGTTGAACGTCCGCAGAGCGTCCACAATCACGTCCTCCTCCCCCGTCTCCACCGCATCCGCCACCGCCCGGGGCTCCATGGCGCTGCAGGAACGCGGCAGGGGCCCCGGCTGCGCG